>NC_065919.1:19947328-19961546 GCF_024586455.1 Bactrocera neohumeralis
CACTGCACTTAATTTTGTTTAATTTTATTTTGTTTAAAAATCCATAGTGCCTGTCACTATGTCTCGAAGGACCATGAATAAAAGGGTACACAATTTATGTAGGATAAAATAAATTTTGTTTGTATTTCGACAATTTGATGAAGGAAATTATAATTTTTTATATTATAAATTTTAACGTAAATGTTAATGAAAAATATATGTCGACGAGCGGGGCGGCGAGAATTCTAATACAATTTATTTTCCACTTATCGAGATCACAATGTAGAATCGCGGTAGAGTAGCGTAGGCAGTGTATATGCGAATTTAATATAAAAGAAGGTTTGTAACGAAGTGCTTAGAACGAATTGAGTCTCCTGTCCGGTTGTCCATCCTTTTTGTTGAGTGGGTACAGGTGTGGTGAGTTGTGTTGGTGTGGTGTGGTGATGTAAGTGGATGGTGCCATCGGATGTGGTGTATTATGCTGTCTTGCTAGGGTGCGCCAGTTTTTCCGAGGTAGAGTGGGGGGGATGCTTAACTCATTTAAACAATTTTTAAGCAACCGATGCTTTCCTAGCTCCTCCATTAAAGCTTTCTATCACGAATAAGCTCTAGATATTTCACCTAGTCAAGAAATTGAAGACATGAATGGCCGAATCAGAAGAGAGACACGTTTGGGATCTTACACCTTCTAGTAAATAAAACCATTTCAGTTTTACTTGAGTTGACGGCTAAACCGCTTCTATTCGCTCAGTTGGTTACCACATTGAAGTACCCTTCTGTTAGCTCTTACACGTTATATAGGAATTTTCATTTTACCATAAGAACAACGTCGTCAGCGTAGGCTTTCACCCGATAAATCATTCCTCGAGTTCATTAACTACTAAGATCCAAATCAGAGAGGAAAGTACCCCACCTTTCGATGTTCCGCTATGAACCTTTCCGCCACGACCGTTCTGTCGCAAAGAAGACTATATAAGTATGAGATGCTTGAGGTTTGACACCCCCCCCCAAACTTTTCGAGGGTTTTAACCACTAACACCGGTCGCATATTGTTGAAGGCCCTCTCCATGTCGAAAAGGGTGTCTACAGGTAATTAGCACCATAAGTGCTCTCTCCAGTCATGCACTACATCGCGTAAAGCAGTGTTGACCGATCTGCCTTCGATGTAAGGATGCTAAGCTTTTAACAACTTACGTTTCGGTGTTCTGCTTCTAATATACAGGGCCATGAGCCTCTCCAACGTTGAAAACAGAAACGAGGCTTAAAATCCTTGCCACTAACGTGAGAGTTCTTTCAGGTCTTAGGTATAAATGCAGCCTTAACCAGTCACATGGCCTAACTTAACACGGTTCGCGTGAGTGGGGGCCAGCCAGCTTCACGACATCTTAACTGTCCGGTGCAGTTGCGCTGGTGTAATGCCATCATGACCTAGGGACTTGAAAGCTTTGAATACGCCCAGGTAATGTGATATTTACCCAAAACGTCAAAGAAGACTGTACGGCCCTCTTGAAGTTCCCTCCAGTAGCACCTCTTCAACGAAATGGTTCAACGGAAAGTGAGCACCCAGAAGTGGTTACAACGATTCCTCTCAGATCGCGGTCCATCCAAAATCTGCATTTCTTCTTCCTAAGGCGTCAGGACGAGTGGCAGCCCTCCACGCTTCCGCAGAGGGCTCTCCAACAGGTTCGCTTACAGCGCCAATCGTCCTTGAGCCACTTCTAGGAGTTCTTTTCTCGTGTATTATACACTAAAAAGTAAAAAATATAGTTGCAATTAAGGGCTGATACTTGGAGAGATTTTCGTAGAAATGTTTAAAAACATATCTTTCGTAAACGTTGATTTTTTTCAACAACTTACATTAAAAGTCATTAAATGAAATAAAACGCACAGCGCTAATGTGAGTACGAAGTGAATATTTGTTTATTTTAGAATTTTATTGATATCACGCGCTTCATGTTTGAAAATTTTCTAGCTTAAATACATATTTACTGCAGCTCAAACTTATTTTCGTTACGTTTTAATTAAAATATAACAATGACGGGGTAAGAATTAAGTGATTTGTTAAACTAATGTATAAGTACGCAAATGTGAATAATTATACATTTTGCATTTATTCATTTAACAATGGTTCCTTGCGCATTTTATTATTTCATATACATACTTAAATCGATTTTCATATTGTTCTATAAACTTTTGCTTTTTATTTAGTAGTAAATGGTAGTAAAAATGTTCAATCGTATAATTTATGTAAACTTTTTTTTGTTTTATTTATTTATAGCAAATACTTGTGATTTTGTTTTGTGTTTTTTGTTCATTTTGATATCTGTCAATTAAGTTTTGATTTTTGACGCGCACTTTTATCTTTCTCGTTTTTTCTTTTAATTATTTTTTTTTATTTTTGTACGCATGCCTATTTGATTATGCGCCTTTACGCTTATACATTATATTTATACATATGTGTATGTGTTTTTTCAGTTTTTGTGATGTTGTGCTCTTTTCGTGTGCATAACCTCAATTTGATAATGCTTAAAAATGTATGTATGTACATATTTAAGGTGTCCGTTATGTGTCACATTGATTGTTTTTTTAGGTGTTCGCCTAAATTTGCAGTTATGTCTAAGAAAAAAACATGGAAAGTAAACAAGCAATATATGTTCAATATAAATCGTGTCTAGTTTACTTTTTTCTTGTATTTAAAATGTGTTTTTTTATATTTCTTCTATTAAGCATTTAAGTCTACAAGTTTGAAAAAGTGTTATTCTAATACAAAATTATCCGCTCTACGAAAAAGGTTTTAATAATTTTTCCATAAAACCACTCCTGTTAAAGTTATACGCAGTTAAAATTAGATATCAAATGATCTGGGCATTCATACTACAAGTGATTTATACACGCTATGTTGCTTATACGACATGTTGTTCTGTAAGTAAAACTTCAAATGATCCGAGTTTTCATACAAGTGATGTATTCATTTTATGTTGCTCATACGACAAGGTGAACTGAGAATTATGCAGCAAATGACCCGAACATTCATACGAGTGATTTATACATTCTATGTTGCTCATACGACATGGTATACTGTATACACATACCACATATGACATCCAATTTTAACTGGGTATAATTTTTAAAGAAAAATGTATGCAAAAATTATTAAGAATTTTTTTGTAAAGCGGAAAATTTTATATTAGAATATCACTTTTTGAAAGTTGTATGTTTCTTTGCTTTAGAGAAAAAAGAATTATTCCAAAAGCTCAAAAAACACTTAGAAAAATATATGGAAAAATATAGTAAGAGAGCTTTTTTACGTTGGATCTTTATTTTTTGTGCAAAATCTGAAACTTCAGGCGGCGTTTGTAAATAAAAAAGTAACTTGAGGAAGTAACGGACACCCTAGTATGTGTGTAAGTATATAAATACAAAGAACGCTCGTTGATTTGCTATATAACTATTAATTTATTGATGTTTTGTGTGACTTTTATTTTGAAAATTCATTATATTTTTTATGATTTTTTTATTCATAAGCCAAATCATTGTACCGTTAAATGTTTGCAATATTCCAACAATTAGAAAAATAGGCTACTTACAGCTATTGTACGCATTGCTAATACTCTTTGTATTTACATAAGCGATTTATAAATATGCATATGTATATGTGTATGTGCCGCTTGCGAGTTTTTAGTTGCCTTTAAGTGAAAATCGGTAAATTCTGTTAATTTAATAATTATTTTTTTTTTGTTTTTACGCATGCATTGTGCATTTTTATTGCTTTGCTGCAAGCTTAATGCCTTTTTCAATAATTTACTCCTAACTGTTTTTGATATTTTTTATAGAAAAGTACAATACAAGTTCTAACAAAAGCCGCTTAGCTTATATACAATACTCTTTATCTGAATGTTGAGTTTAGGAAACCATTAAAGCTCAATCGTTTGAAGCCTTATTAACAATAGTTATTAAATATATGCGCTTTGTTCAATACGAAATTCTTTATATATGTGTGTATATACAACTATTTGTAAATGTATGTGTGTAAATACAAAAACGCTGAGATATGAGTGCGCGTGCGAAAAAAGAAGTTATTAATTAATTAAATTAATAATTAATTGCTATTTTCTAAACTCACTGTTTTTCAAAAAAGCTTTTTTAAATTTCTCATTTCATCTCAATGCTATTTTTATGCCTTAATCTAGTCTAAAAGCTATACCTTTTATTTGTTTATTGCAAATCCTTGGTTCTTTTTTCAATTGCGATATTTATTTCCATTTTAAGCAATTTTTTTGCATATTGCGCAAAATTATTGTTTCACGTAATCACCGAAAAAAATTATTTTATTTTATAATAAATACTCGTATGCATTTTCATAAGTTTAAATTTCACTTTTGTTTTGCTAAAACCAATTTCAAATTATGTTTATTTAATTGCTTTAAGTTTTTCTACACCTCAAAATTCATTTCAATTAAGTTTTTAATCTGCGTAATATCAAGTAAATCGAGCGTTGTTCGTTTGAATTTTAGAAAAAAAAACTACGAAGAGGCGTAAATTTGTTCAATTACTAACTTCGAAACAAATTTCAATAATCTGACGCTTTTTTAAATTATCGTTTCTAGTATATGTGTGTATATATGTACAATTTAAGTTAAAGTAGACGCGTGCAATTTACAAGACGCTAAAGCTTACATGTATGCTAGATGTACAATTTAAGCAGCAGAAATTTCGACCAAAAGTTATTGACAAATTTAAAGTGGTTAGCGATAGTAAGTGAGTAAAAAAGTGGTGTTACACGAAACCTTTTTCTGAAAGCAAGGAATTAGTTACACTTAGTTGAATTCAATTTTTAAACGATAGTCAGCTGGTTGATCGATTAATCGAATATATTGTGTTTTGAAGAATGAAATTGCTGTTCAGATACTTTGTGCTGCAAAATTAATTTTTATTGCATATTATTAGTGACACATTTTTTTTTAATTTTAATCGATGATCAGTTGATCGACCATTTAAACGAATCAGTTGAATTATCGATTAATCGAATCAGTTTTTGTCCTTAATCCTGTCCAAGTTAAAAATTTTATAAGTTGAAATACAATTTTAAATTTTAATCGATAGTCAGCTGATTGATAAAAAATCGAATACATTGTGCTTTGAAAATTGTAAACTGGCTGCACAGATGCTTTGTGTTCCAAAATTATTTCTTATTTTATAATATCAAATACACATTTTTTTAAATTTTAATCGATAGCCAGTTGAATTATCGATTAATCGAATCAGTTTTTGTCCTAAAACCTGTCCAAGTTAAAAGTTTGTAAGTTGAAATACGTTTTTAAATTTTAATCGATAATCAGTCGATTAATCGATTAATCTAAGTAGATAGGTGGAGTGAATGACGACGCGTCTAAGCTTTTACGAGACTCATTGTGAAACAAACGGTACTAAAACCCTCTCACTTTATTATGTCCTCTCTGAATCACCCTGTCTTCCTGTTGAAGTTTGCCCAGAAATCGTTAAGGAACCATCGATCGAGAAGCCTTCGACCGATAGTCGCGAAACCACCTCCCACTTGATTATCCTGTTTGGACCCAGTCGTATAGATACTGAGCCCTGTTCCTTGTCCATCTTATCTCTTTCTCACTAGTTTTCGTAAGAAAAGGCAATATTAGGTACCGATTTAAGTTAAATTCTATAGGAATTTGAAATTTCATGGGTTTTGTCCTTTATTAAAGACGACTAGCTAAACTTTAGAATTACGGCTCAAAAGCTTTAGGAACCAAAATAAGTTGACCCCTTCGCGCATTTCGACTGTTAACTGGCGAATGACATGCGTAATGTTTTGCACCAATGCCTGAATCGAAGCGAGATTGTCCTCAAAAACTTTGGACTTTACATATTCTCACAGGAAGAAGTCTAACCGTGTGGTATCACGTGATCTTGGTGTCCAATCGACCGGCCTAAAACGTGAAATTATCTGCTCACGGAAGTGTTTTCTCAATAAATCCATTGATTGATGCGATTTGTGGGAAGTGGCGCCATCTTTTTGAAACCAAATGTCGCCGAAGTCACGAGCTTCAATTTCAGGCATCAAATAGCCGGTTATGATGGTGCGATAACGGTCGCCATTGAGAACATCACCGGCGTCATTTTTGAAGAAATATGGACCGATACTGAAAATAATAAAATGACAGCTTAACACGACTCACGCGTGATCTGTCAAAAAAGTCTATTGAAAAAAGTACCTTTACTTGGATCACCCGTTATTATTGTGTATTAATCGATAATCAGTTCTGTTATCGATTAATTGAGTCAGTTTTTGGTTTTCAAATGCATGGACGAAGTTAGCATTTATAGGGCAAATACTATAAATACACCGCAACAGATGCAGCCTTCCAAGAAGATCTCTTCCATATTGATAGGATTAAGGGAACTTGTTTTAATTGAGCAGTGACGAAAAGTTGCTTGTACTAGACCTAGTGAGAGGGCGAGTCGACTGGAATTATCATATCTATCAATATACGAACTCTGGACCATAAAATCGATCAGTACATATGTATATTGAATGCAAAGTTGGGAGTTATGTGTTCACTAGCAACAGTACTATTATACTTTATTGTTTCTGATAAGTGCATCTGGGCTGGATAGGTGCCCGGTCACAGCGCAATCGCTGGAAACTGCAAAGCCGATGAGCTTGCTAGACACCAATTTAATCCGATAGGAAGCGAGTCAGTTTTCCGATGTCTACTTGCGTTCCCGCGTTGTGCTTTTGACTGCCAATCACCTCACCAAGCGCTGATCAACAACAAGTACTCGTGCGACTGCGAGATTTTTCTGGCTCAAAGTGAAGCGTATGAGGTCTACAGAGCTACTAGCTCTTGTTGCCCTTTAGGTTCACAAGCGATGCAGTCGCGTCTGTTGGACACTCCTTGCTCTTGCTGAATGGAGGAAAGTGAGTGGGAATCATCTTGTCACTTCCTCCTATTTTGGCGAATTTAGTGAATTGATATTGTGGTAAATTCAATTTTTTTTTAATACGCCGCCATTTAGTCAATTTTTGTTTTTTTGATTATGCATAGGTCATTGTATGGAGCACATTTAATAATGAGTTTTTCAATAAGAGTGTTAAAAAACGGTTTGGGATATAATTGAAATTCTTTATCCCTGTGAAAGTACATTCGACGTCGTTATGTACGGAAATCAATTTTTTTTGCATGGCCACCATGGTCACGCTTGCTGAACCCAATTTTCGACGGTTTTCAAGTAAAAATCGGCCGATATTGTTGCAATTACACGTTTGATTATAGTGCGAAGTTCATCAGTTGTCGCTGGCTTGTTGGTATAGATTTGATGCAGCCTCACAGAAAATAGTCTAACAGCGTTAAATTGCACGACCGAGGCGGCCAATTGACTGGGCCATTTCGTGAGACAACACGTTCATCAGACTTAGTTCTCAATAAACCACTGTGACCTGTGACATTGACATTCGTTGTGTGGCCATTCTGTTGGGATCACATATTGTCCAAGTCCATATTATCCGATTCGGGCCATGAGTCTCATCGCTGAAGATTATTTTTAATGAAAATGGATCATTTTCAAGTTGTTGCTCAGGCCAATTCACGAACATGGGACGATTCTGGTGGTCAAGCGGCTACAGTTCTTGCGTCAATTTGAACTTGTAAGGATGTAGGCCAAGATATTTTCGAAAATTTCGCCACAACTACGTCACAGAGACACCCAACGCTTCAAAACGATGTGTGAGAGCCTGATTTGGGCATTTCTTTGTCCAACTGGCACTGGAACATTTTTTACTGTGTCTGTGAATCAAAATTTTTCCACTAGACGCTCATTTGCTGATCTGACAGGACGATTATGACAACAATAAATTGGGCGAAGCGTTTTTAAAGTTGAGGCCACTGACTACGAAATTCGGTAGTAAATTTAATAATTGCTACCACCAACCACTGATAAGAAATTCACAAAAATGTACTTACTAATTTAACTACAAGATCAATATACAGTTAATAAACTAATTTTTAGCACTTCGAAAGTTTCGTTTAGCGACTAAGCACTTATGACATTAGTTAGACGATTATGCACGCAGTAAGCTTTCAACTTTTGTTTCGTGCAGATCACATAGAAATTTCCAATTATGATATTTGCGAAGCAAAAAATTTTGTGCGTTGCAGTGGGAAAACGCAGCGAGTGTTATGCTTGCACACAAATTTGATTTGATGAAAATTGATTGCGTTTTGTTTTTGTTTTCCAATGCGTTTTCAATTCGAACAGCTTGCAGTTTTATACTATAGTATACGTATGAGTGTGTCTGTGTGTATTTATACAGATATGTGAGTGTGTGGAAGTGAATGTAAATTGCTTGCTTTTGAGCTTGTTGTAAAGCAGCAGAATAACGCTTAAACCTATTTGTAAATTCACATTGTGTCTGTGCTATTATGTGCGTGTGTGTGTGTGTGACTACGCTACAGCACCAACACACCGCTTTGCTATCAAGTTATGACTACCAACACCTCACGCACGATGAGCCAACGCACACGTTCTAGTAAGTACCGTTGCACTGCTACCTGATTAGGCCGAGCAGATGTTCGTGTAACGCTATGAATGTCAATAACGCTAAGCTACAGTGTTGCCACAGTGTTTGCGGCGAGCTTTTATAGTTGGCCACCGCCTGATTGCATGCGTCCGCATCGTTGCAGCTCTGCAAGCAGCCATGTACGTATCTGCGAATGAACGAAGAGGAAAGAATGTGTAAGCTGTGTGAAGAATAATAGCTTGCGATTCAATCAAGCCGTGCACATACATGCATATCCCTATACTAAGTGTGGATGTATGTAGGTACATGGTACATTGTTGACCATTGCACCTTCGACCACTTACCTGTCGTCATAGTAGAATTTGCCACAATGTGACATACGTATGATTTCCGTGTCCGTGGTGAGTGTACCGCTGTCCAGCGCACAGCCTCGTACCGTTATCGATTCGCCAGTATCATCTGCGGCGGCGCAAGTGTCAAGGAAGCAGCAGGAATGGAAGAATTATAAAGAAGTTGCATCAACTAAGCGCACACAATAGAAGAGTAACTACGAAGCATATACGAGGGCGGTCGGTAAAAAGCGAATTTTTCAAATACAAAACAAAAAGTAGTCGCATGGAGCCAAATCTGGAGAATATGTTGAATGTTGCAATAGTTCGTAGCTTCATTCGTTAAATTTAGAATTAGAAACGTGTGAGTCGTTGTTTCTTCCCCAAGCGAGGTTAATTTTTTCTGAAATCCAGCGGCAAATCGGCTTTATAAGTCGGCCAAAAACAATTCACTAGGGTGGATGGTGGTCTAGCCACAATCCACTTCAAAGCGAAGTTCTTCAATATCTGTAGTACTAGATGCCTGCATAGAAAAATTACCAAGCAAACTGGCTGTTTCCGGATCAAAAAGCCACCACCCAGATAGACAGAATACACGTCCTGAGTGATTTAGAAAAAGAACAGTTGGTACGATGAGAAGTGCTGTGTCGCAGTGGAGAGAAAACAGACTGCCTACCTCGTAACGTTGCAATCGATCACAACACTTGCGGGATGGGATAGATACCGAGGGTTGAAGAGGGAGCGAGACGCATTTGCAGACAAAAAAAGAGATGGGTACGAAGAGCTTGAATAGCTGATCGACAGAGGTAATGGTCGAAAATTCTACGAAAAGATGCGGCGACTAACATATACCGAAGTTATGGAACGAACACTTCTCCAACCTGCTGAATGGCAGTGTAAGCATAACACCAGGAGATGGTTCCAATGCCCGACCATGAAGAAGTTCAAGTAGCAATTACCCGTTTAAGTGTACACTGCCCAATCCACAAAAAGAGGGACTCAATACTCTACACCAACTACCGTGAGATAAGCCTCCTCAATATCGCATATAAGTTCTATCGATCGTACTGTGTGAAAGACTAAATTTCATCGCCAACAATTTCTTTAAAGTTATCAGTGTGGCTTTACGCTTGGAAAATCAACAACTGACTAGATGCGCCATACGTCTAATCTTGGAGAAGATCCGTAAGAAGAAGATCAACGCACACAACCTCTTCGACTTCCTATCGTGCAGCTTTTTCAATCTAGTGCTGTTATACGACGAGACTGACATACTTGTAGTTCAGCGCATTAAGAGACAGCAGTTACGCTGGCTAGGTCATGTCATCCGAATGAATGAGAACACTACTGTCCTGAGCGTATTCGACGCAATACACGTCGGTGGAAGCAGAGAAAGGCAAAGACCTCCACTCCGTAGGAGAGATCAGGTAGAGAAGGACCTGGCTGCACTTGGAATCTCGAGTTGACGCCAAATTACGAACAGAAAAAAAGACTGGCGTTCTGTTGTTAACTAGGCCATAACTGCGTAAGCGGTGTATACGCCATTAGAGAAGATGAAGATATGGCATACGTTGCCCTGTAAGATGCCTACTGCCTCAGCTAACTCGGTCATTCTTTGAGATAACCCGTAACCAAGGACATATCGAACCACCCTCGTATATGTAATATGTATATGTATGAGTCTACCTACCATAAATCCCGGCGATTTTGATGCAGGCCGTCGCCGGAAATAGACCGTTACGTCCTTTTCGTCCACCCATACACGGCGACTCCAGTATGGCGGTAGAATAGTTGTTGTGGAAGGGATCGTCGCATGCCTTGTTGGCTCCATTGAATGAGACGCATTTGAAGCAGTCGATACAGTGGGCTAGCGTGCAATGGAAAAAAAGAGCAAAAATATTGGGTTGAAAAAAATTAAAATCCCATTAGAGCTGTTAGTCAACGGCATTGAAGTGCGTTTGTCCCTTGCAAGTACATATGCATATGTATGTGTATGTGTGCGTTACAGAGTGCATAGTTACCTAGCTGTATGCTGTGTGTCGTGAGCAGCACGACAATACATGATATGATTTGCAAATTCCAGTTTACTCGTAGCACTTCGTTTAGAGGCGGCATTTTTTCATAGATGCCTCTGTGCTTGCTGTTACTTTCCTTTTTCCTCTTTCTTTTTTTGTTTTTGTTCTGGTTTTCTTTTTTTGTTCCCTTAGTTCTTCCTATAAATGCAGTTCACTTTGATTTAAAGCTGACTTGAGTTTCGGTTTCATCATTCCTTGTGTGTCTACACTTAGCTTTGACCAATTTTAAAGCGCTGACGATGCATGTCCTTGACGAGCTGTAAGTGGAAGAGGAGGCATCTGAGTTAGTAGAATGTTTAAATAGGTGGCATATCAAATACATTTTACGGAATGACTGTAAATATTCATAAATTTCAAAGATAAATAAAAAACTTCGATCTAAGTCCCAGGCAAACATGTTGAATTTACATCGGGGGTTGAAAATATGCCATTGGTATCTTCAGCGCCAGAAGCATTTAAGAAGGGCAAATTTTGTGATTGATTTGTTTCGAGTAATTGATTAAAAATATTTAGGTCGAAGGTTTGGGTTCCAACTGATACGAAATCCCTTATCTCTGTGTATATAGGCTCAAAAGTTCGATCTAAAACCATGTTAAAACTGCTTATTCTTAAGATTATTCTGAAAATCGTACAAAAGATCAGTACTCTGGTAAACTCTTAGGTAGAGGGATCCACCAAGATAACTCCAAGAGCGCTGCTCTTAAGTACGCCTTACAGACGAACAATTTAAACATAATTTATTGTTGTTGTTGTAGTGGCAGAATATTGCCGAGTTGATAGTCTTTGATCGGATTGAAAATCCGGGTTCATTCCGGTTACGTAGACTCATCTGTCGTGGGAACGAAAATATAATATAATTTGTCATTTCCGGCGGCATAAAAACCTTGTTTCTCCTTCGCTTCAGGTCCATTAACTCATTGATGTTTTTTATTTAAAAGGAATAATATACACCATTAAGTATTAATATTAAAAATAGATTTTCGAGCATCTAGCTTGAAAGACTTCGTAATCCAATGTTCTCACATAGACTCGGGTTATAAATATTTTAAACAAGATTCGGGGCATCCTTAGTAGTATAACATAGGCTACATTATAGAAGAGGCAAATAAATCAGGGAGCTGGAAAAGTGTTGGCCAGTTGCACTACGATCGGATTGAAGAGCACCCGATACCAAACGCAAATGAGCCGAAAATGAATATGTTGAAGTCGTATGAAGTTTCACTAGATACAGCAAACGGCAGCATCCATTTGATTTGCTGAATACCGTTGGGTCTGTAGGTAACAACGAAAGAGTTGTTACTACTCAAAGCCTCCGAACTCTTTTACTTCTCTAAGGTTGCTTGCCAGAGATCAATGAAGACTTATTCCATATTGGCTTTTAGAACAGAAATTCGTGACCTTTTTAAGTAGTCGCTGCATATGTAATCCTGAGATCTAGATTTCTGGAAAGTTTGTTACCGAATTGTGTTCATCCAAGCAATTGATAAGCGAACTCACTCTGTCTTCATGTTATAAAGGTTGTTCTCTAAGCAGGAGAGAGTGGAGAGTGAAAGGTATTGACAATAATTTATTGGAATGCGCCAGGAGAACTTGCTTCGGAGACGCTACAATTCCACCTCACTAAGTTCAAAAGCACAATCAACCCAGCGAGTGACAAATTTCTGCTACTTGTGGCATTTTACACCAGCCACTGTAGGCTCAAGGAGCACTTGTTTAACATGGGCTTAAGCTATTGCGCAAACTGCTGGTTCTGCGACTTGGGCTGGAATTTCCGAAAATCTGATGCTATACCGCACAGCAGACTGTAGACGCCAGATCAAGGCCTTGGATCTATGTATCCGCATAGAGATCGCATTGTCTCAATAGCACATAGCAGGAATTTAACAGAGTGCTGGACCTATGTGGTACGTTGTAATCGGCAGTATAGACCTTATGTCGCGCTGCAAGTGAAAACTCATCGCCATTTATTATGACATGTTGACTCAATGAAGCTTTTCATTTCGATAAACATGTCACTAGAGTAATTTTTTGTGGATACTTTGGGAGTTTAAAGCATAAAAAGAAAATCACATATTTCATTTCTATAAAACTGGAGCTCTCTGAAAAAACTTAGTCTCTGTGATAAAATAGAATTTTCTGAATTATTTTTCGGAAAAGATCCGAGTTTCCATAATCGAAAGGGCGTTACACATTGAAGGGGAAACTGAAATGACCTGACGATATTCGCGGTATTCATAGATATCACCAACGGGATTCATACCATATGTTATGTAGAGCTCCAATGGCCATAAATTTGATCAAATTACTTGCCAATTAGTTTTTGGGTTTTGTTTTGACTATAATGTCTCTTACGGTGTTCATTCTTCATTTCTTTTAACAAAATGTTTATTACATACATACAGACTCGTATGGCACTCGGCACACTCCTGCAGCACGAGTAGTAGGGGGTGGTTGCCACTCAAAGGGCCATTCAAGATTTTTATTCTCAGAACGTGCGCTTATCATGTTTAATGGAGTTGAAAATTTGCTTCAGTAAAGGCAACAAAGGGAGAATATGAAGAAAATGGCTGCGTAAGAGTATTGTTTGAAAGCAAATAAACGGGACATTCGAAACAGACGTCTCACATTAAACAAACTAAAATAAATGGCGGCAAGGGGAGTGTAGAGAAAACCAGTACATGGAGCAGACATTTGGTTTTCTATAATTTGTAACGGTAATAAACAGTTGACAAATGCAGCACTCAGACAAAGTTTTATGAAATTAAGCTGGGCTGCGGATTAGTTTGCTAATAATTTGCCATATGCCTGCCACCGAATAATTAAATTTATTAACTGTTAGACAATCGTATAACATTGCTTATGGGGTAATCAATTCAGCAGCATTTTGTGAAATTTAGTTGGGGCAAATGCATTTCGTTGCAATGTTACTAGAAAATGGTGTACGGAACGCATTCTAGTATCCCGGAATAGGTTGTTGGTTCTCATTCAAAACTCTGAACATAATGTCGGGTATTCGTGAGACTTGTGGCCACTCCGACAAACCCAAAATTACCAGAAGGCACTGACGGCCTTCCCATTAGAGTCTTATATCAATTTGAAGGCAATAATAAAGATTGACATTAAAATACGTAAGAATATAGTTATTTGTTAAATTTGATCAGATGCTGCGAACTGGTTACTTTTAGTTATGACGACTTCTTCTTCTTATGGTTTCTGAGTTGTTTGCTATTGCTTGTACTCTTGAGGGAATGTTTTCATTTTTCCATATTGTTCGTAGCAACCCTACGGAACTTGGCCGTAAT
>NC_065919.1:19961646-20063616 GCF_024586455.1 Bactrocera neohumeralis
TGCTTCTGGCGTTGAGGATACCAATGGCATATTTTCATCCGCCGATGTAAATCCAACTTGTTTGGCTGGGACTTAGATCGAACTTTTTCATTTATCTTTGAAATTTATAAATATTTACAGTCATTCCATAAAATCTATTTGATATGCCACCTATTAAAACATTCTACTAACTCAGATGACTCCACTTCCACTTACAGCTCATCAAAGACAAGCATCGTCAGCGCTTTCAAATTGGTCAAAGCTAAGTGTAGACACACAAAGAATGATGAAACCGAAACTCAAGTCAGCTTTAAATCAAAGTGAACTGCATTTATAGGAAGAACTAAGTGAACAAAAAAAGAAAACCAGAACAAAAACAAAAAAAGAAAGAGGAAAAATGAAAAAGGAAAGTAACAGCAAGCACAGAGGCATCTATGAAAAAATGCCGCCTCTAAACGAAGTGCTACGAGTAAACTGGAATTTGCAAATCATATCATGTATCGTCGTGCTGTTCACGACACACAGCATACAACTAGGTAACTATGCACACTGTAAAGCACACATACGCATACATACGCATATGTACTTGCAAGGGACAAATGCACTCAATGCCGTTGACTAACAGCTCTAATGGGATTTTAATTTTTTTCAACGCAATATTTTTGCTCTTTTTTTTTCATTGCACGCTAGCCCACTGTATCGACTGCTTCAAATGCGTCTCATTCAATGGAGCCAACAAGGCATGCGACGATCCCTTCCACAACAACTACTCTACCGCCATACTGGAGTCGCCGTGTATGGGTGGACGAAAAGGACGTAACGGTCTATTTCCGACGGCGGCCTGCATCAAAATCGCCGGGATTTATGGTAAGTAGACTCACACGTATACATATTACACAAGCGAGGGTGGTCCGATATGTACTTAGTTACTGTTTATCACGCAAGATGAAGTCCAAAAGATGACGATCTTATATTGGAGCTGTGACAGTAGGCATCTTAGAGCGCAACTTAGGTCATATTTTACATGTAAGTATCGGCATAAGAAACCTATAGCCTACAAGTTTTCTGATTTCATGTATCGGACCCCAAACGCAACCGTCACACCACTTCACATCCGAGTCTGCCGCTGTTTGATTATGTTCCCGAGGAATTTTTGCGCCGTTTCATAACTGTGTGACGAAATATGGATCCGCTTGTACACATAACGGATCTTTGAAACTTCACACAGGAAACTTGCTCCAAGAAGGCGCAGACTAACCTATTGAGTTTACGACAGGGCGCCAATCGTTCTTCCTTTTCCCTGTTTAGCACCAGGTCCACTTGATATTTCCAACGGATTGGAGGTCTTCTTCTTCCTCTGCTTCCCCCGAAGGGTACTGCGTCGAATACTCTCAGAGCTTGAAGCATAAATCTACCTTTCTCTCGAAACCTCGTAACGTCGACTCACCAGATGTTTTCATCGCCCTTGCCTCTGCACTATATAGCAGGACGGGATGTTCAGTCAGTGACTATAGAGTTTTGCCTTTGTTCGTCGAGAGAGGACTTTAGTTCTCTATTAGATTGAAGAAGTCGCACGAAAAGGAGTGGCTTTGTCCGGAGGGTATTAAAACGGTGGTCACAGAGCACTAATACGCCGATTTTTAGGACCGGCTCCATGCGACTACGTTTTGTTTTCAAACTTAAAAGATTCACGTTTATCCGATCACCCTCGAAAATGCTTCGTAGTTACTCTGCTATTGTGTGCGCTTAGTTGATGCAACTTCTTTTGATTTATAATTCTTTCATGTTTGCTTCTTCCTTGACACTTGTGCCGCCGCAGATGATACTGGCGAATCGATAACGGTACGAGGCTGTGCGCTGGACAGCGGTACACTCACCACGGACACGGAAATCATACGTATGTCACATTGTGGCAAATTCTACTATGACGACAGGTAAGTGGTCGAAGGTGCAATGGTCAACAATGTACCATGTACCTACATACATCCATACTTAGTACAGGGATATGCATGTATGTGCACGGCTTGATTGAATCGCAAGCTATTATTCTTCACACAGCTTACACATTCTTTCTTCTTCGTTCATTCGCAGATACGTACATGGCTGCTTGCAGAGCTGCAACGATGCGGACGCATGCAATCAGGCGGTGGCCAACTATAAAAGCTCGCCGCAAACACTGTGGCAACACTGTAGCTTAGCGTTATTGACATTCATAGCGTTACACGAACATCTGCTCGGCCTAATCAGGTAGCAGTGCAACGGTACTCACTAGAACGTGTACGTTGGTGCAGCGTGCGTGGTGTATTGGTAGTCATAACTTGATAGCAAAGCGGTGTGTTGGTGCTGTAGCGTAGTCACACACACACACACACGCACATAATAGCACAGACACAATGTGAATTTACAAATAGGTTTAAGCGTTATTCTGCTGCTTTGCAACAAGCTCAAAAGCAAGCAATTTACATTCACTTCCACACGCTCACATATCTGTATAAACACCCACACACTCATACGTATACTATAGTATAAAACTGCAAGCTGTTCGAATTGAAAACGCATTGGAAAACAAAAACAAAACGCAATAAATTTTCATCAAATCAAATTTGTGTGCAAGCATAACGCTCGCTGCGTTTTCCCACTGCAACGCACGAAATTTTTTGTATCGCAAATATCATAATTGGAAATTTCTATGTGATCTGCACAAAACAAATGTTGAAAGCTTTGCCATTTGATCATGGCAAGCTATACGATCCAACAACGAGTCGAAATTATTGAAATTTACTACCGAAATTCGGAGTCAGTTACCTCAACCTTAAAGCGCTACGTTCAATTTATGGCCGTCATAATCGTTCTGTCAGATTTATACACTGTGTGAGTGTGCAATACTGTAACTAACCTCTCAAATATAACTATGAAGCATCAAATGCGATCTCAAGCACCCATAACGTTACAAATTGCTACAATCATGGTCAGCTCAATCATCGGTTCGAACTGAAAATGCATTGAAAAACAAAAACCAATAAAATGCTAAGATATTGCGAACGGTGCGGTGCTCTTAGGTGTTCATGAAAAACATGATATTAAAGGCGACAATCCGCAATAAATTTGCAACAATAAAAACAAAAAGAAGCGCAAGCTTGTAAGTGTTTCGCATTCAAGCATTTGTGTGCGAAATTATCTGCTTTTATGGAAAAAAATTACAATCGTTTCAATCGATTGCTTATGTATGTACGGGAGTATGTATTCCACCTACACATGTATCTTCTTCTTTTTTACTGGCGTAGACACCGCTTACGCGATTATAGCCGAGTTAACAACAGCGCGCCAGTCGTTTCTTCTTTTCGCTACGTGGCGCCAATTGGATATTCCAAGCGAAGCTAGGTCTTTCTCCACTTGGTCCTTCCAACGGAGTGGAGGTCTTCCTTTTCCTCTGCTTCCCCGGCGGGTACTGCGTCGAATACTTTCAGAGCTGGAGTGTTTTCATCCATCCGTAGACAACATGACCTAGCCAGCGTAGCCGCTGTCTTTTAATTCGCTGAACTATGTCAATGTCGTCGTATATCTCGTACAGCTCATCGTTCCATCGAATGCGATATTCGCCGTGGCCAACGCAAAGGACCATAAATCATTCGCAGATAACTCCAAAACTCGTAAAGCCAACTCATCAGATGTTGTCATTGTCCATGCCTCTGCACCATATAGCAGCACGGGAATTATGAGCGACTTATAGAGTTTGGTTTTTGTTCGTCGAGAGAGGACTTTACTTTGCAATTGCCTACTCAGTCCGCAGAAGCACCTGTTGGCAAGAGTTATCCTGCGTTGGATTTCCAGCCTGACATTGTTGGTGGTGTTAATACTGGTTCCTAAACAGACGAAATTATCAACGACTTCAAAGTTATGACTGTCAACAGTGACGTGAGTACCAAGTCGCGACTGCGATGACTGTTTCTTTGATGGCAGGATATATTTCGTCTTACCCTCGTTCACTATTTTGTTTGCTTTGCTTCGATTTTTTATCCACTTTGGAGAAAGCAAAATTAACGGCGCGGGTGTTAAGGCCAATTATGTCAATATCATCGGCATTCGCCAGTAGCTATACACTCTTGTAGAAGATTGTACCTTCTCTAATCAGATCTGCTGCTCTAATCATGTTCTCCAGCAGTAGATTGAAGAACGTCGAATGTTTCGGAGAGGTCTTTCTTAATCCTGGCGAAACTTTTGGTATTGCTCAACGTCAGTCTACTCAGCCGTATTATTTTTGCGGGGATACCAAATTCAGACATAGCGGCATAAAGGCAGCTCCTTTTCGTGCTGTCAAAAGCAGCTTTGAAATCGACAAAGAGGTGGTGAGTGTGGTGTGTATGTTTCGGCAACATGGCCGCTTAATTTTTTGCGGCGCATATCTCTCAAGAGCTCATAAAGCATTCTCATTCCATCGTATCTGGTACTCGTGCCTTCATCAACTTGAAGGGATCACCAATTACCTGCGAGAATTTTCCTTCGAACGCTCTTGGAAAATGCTCAACGATTGTCGTATTGTCCATGCTTGCGCACCACACAGCAGGACGAGTATTATGACTGACGGGAGTATTTCACTATATTGAAGTTAAAACTGTCAACAGTTACGTGATCTCCCAACCTTTCAGGCCTTTTTTGCACACATTGATGGCGAATATACTTCGAACTTGAACACTTTCATCCACAGATCTTGTCTTCCTTCGAATATTTTTTAACCGCTAAATGCTGCCGCTTTACCATCGATTAGTTGTGAAAGCTGTATGCCACATTAGTAAACCAGGACCACATTATAATAAGGAAATAACTTACTTAACTTAACTTAACATTCGGCGTTTAAGTCTTAAAGGCTAAAGGATCGCTTCGATCATATTTTTAGAAAAGGTTTTCCGATATTTTTGCTATAAAGTTAGCTATAGAAAATAAGATGCTAATATTCAGTATACAAAGTCTAAAAAGATATTTTCGTATTGTTTTTATACAAACACAGCCATTGGCACTTAGATCCTTATATTCGGTATCCAAATTTCCGAAGACAAATACCCAGTACATAATTTTATTCTGACATTTTCGTTGATATTTAAGTTATACAAAGTAAGAATGAATATAATGTCATTAATTCTTAGAGAGCGCTGATTGCATTCCACACATTGCAATCATCGTGTCCATAAACTAAAGTGACGCATACAATTGGCACCACAACGCTAAGTAGCTATGGCCTTTTTTGCACACATAAGTACATACACATACATATCTACGAAATCGAACAGAAAAGAGTGTCTTTACAACTTTATTTGGCAATTGCAATGTTTTGTTTTTATCTCTTACCTTCCTCTTCTAACCGCAGGCACAGTTGCTGCCGCTTTTCCATTCATTAGTATGACAACGAGCTGCGGTATGCCACACATCAGTTGGAGCTGCGTCAGCCTCTGGCTTGCCACTTTGCCGCTGCTAATGAATGCACAGCCACTTGTCGATTTGGCACGCAATTTCGAGACGTCACTACTCAATACGCGCCTACCGGATACTCAAACGTTCGAGGAGGCTTATGATTTCATAATTATCGGCGCTGGTTCGGGTGGCTGTGTTCTTGCCAATAGACTAAGTGAGATCAGCAACGCGACGATGCTGTTGCTGGAGGCGGGCGATCAGGAAACGTTCTTGAGGTAAGTAGAATATTTGGGGATTCCAATTCTTAGTAAGCTTAGCAATTTTCGGTCCTCTTTTAAGGTCCATCACAATGTATACAGAGATTAGGTTAGATAGAATGAAGGTTTTATAACTCTTTGGTTCAAAAGTTTTATATTTCGGTTAAAGATTATGAGGTTTGAGGGTTAAAGGAAGATGGAAGAAGTCTGAAAAACTGGCATCTTTGTCGTCGAACGTCGAACTTTAATTTTGCTATATCATGCCAAAGTTTTCTGTGTTCTGGAATTTAGTAAATTCAGCGCAGAATAACTCTTGCCAAATTGGGCTGGATAAGCAATTGAGAAGTAAAGTCCTCTCTCTACGAACAAAGACCAAATACTACAAGGCACTCATCATCCCCATCCTGCTATATGGTGCAGAGGCATGGACGACGACAATATCTGATGAGTCAGCAGTACGAGATTTCAAGAGAAATGTTCTGCTGAAGATTTAATGTTCTTCGCGCATTGGCAACGGCGAACGCCGCACTCGATGGAACGTCCAGCTGTGCGAGATATACCACGACATTGACAGAGTTCAGCGAATTAAGAGACAGTGGCCAGGCTGGCTAGGACACGTCGTCCGATGGACTCTCCAACTCTGAGAGTGTTGGATGCAGCACCCGTCGGGGAGAGCAGAGGAAAATGAAATATCGGCGGTTGACTCTGTTGGAAAGGCCAGGTGGATAAGGATCTGACTACACTTTTAATCTCCAATTGGCGCCAAAGAGCGAAAAGGAGGAACGACAGGCGCGCTATAACCGCGTAAGCGTTGTATACGTCAATAACGATGAAGAGAGTACAAGGAAAAAATAAAAGGGTTCTAATATCATTTATTTTTTTATGGGTTATGTCATAAGCATATTACAGCACAAAAAAATTTCGTTAAAGTTTTAAATTTACAGGAACTCTAAAAGTTGTCTCTAATCGCTTGGGTGAAATTGCTAACTGTACTCTCTCTATTCCTATCTAACTTTTTAGTGACGTTCCCCTTACTGCCGCGCACCCAAATGACACGCTATAATTGGGATTACAAGTTTGATCTGACACCGAATGCTTGCCAGGGTCTGACAGGTGGTGTCTGCAATTGGCCGAAAGGACGAGGTATTGGCGGTACAAGTCTCATAAATGTCATGCTTTGCACACGTGGCCATCGCAAAGACTATGATCACTGGGCTGCGCTTGGCAATAACGGTTGGAGTTATAAGGAGGTGTTGCCATATTTCAAAAAATCGGAAAATATTGGCAACGAAGAATTGCGCAAGTCGCCGTTCCATACAGTGGTCCGCTCGATGTCAGCTATACCGACTTCAAGTCAAGCATACTAAAAGCTTTTCTGAAATCAAGTAGCGAAAGGGCTACGAAATCACGGATACAAATGGTGAGCAGTTGATGGGATTTGCGCGTGCACAGGCAAATCTACGCAATGGCCGACGTTGCAGCACGAGTAAAGCATTCATAAGACCCATTGCTGCGCGACCAAATTTACACATTTCAATGAAGTCTTGGGTCACGCGTAATCTTGTGGATCCGATGAGTAAGGTAGCCACTGGTGTGGAGTTTGTGAAGCAACATCAGCGTTATATAGTGAAGGCCCGAAAGGAGGTGATACTCTCAGCGGGCACCATCGCCTCGCCGCAGTTGCTGATGTTGTCTGGTATAGGACCGCGTGAGCATTTGGCAGAGCTAGGCATTCCCGTAATGCGTGACTTGCAAGTGGGCTATAACCTACAAGATCACGTCACGCTGAATGGACTTGTGTTTACGGTGAATGACACGAAGACTTTAAATGATCGCCGTCTAATGAATCCTACTGACATACTACACTATATTTTGGAGGGTAGAGGACCTTATACAATACCCGGTGGTGCTGAGGGTTTCGCTTTCGTGCGTACTCCAAACTCGACAGTTGGTGGGTATTTTTTTGTCGGTAAAAATATTTAGGGAATATTTCATGCTATCATTGTAAACAATGCAGATAAGGACTACGCCGATATGGAAATTATGTTGGGCGCTGCTCGCTAAGTGGTGATCATATGGGTTCCTTTCGTTACTTACTCGGAATGCCCTATGAATTTTACTATAAAGTTTATGAAGGTCTCCGTTTCAACCAGCCAAACTAAATGCAAGATCCCGATGATATACATGCCATATTGGAGGGTGTACAAATGGCAAGTTGCCTTCACGAGTAAATTTATTAATGCAATGCTATAATTAAATTTTTTTGCAGATTTTTAAAATCACGCAAACAAAATCTATGCGTTGCCTCGTCACCACATTTAATGCGAAACCGTTCCTGAGCTGTGAGCATTTGACCTTTCACTGTAAGGCTTATTGGAAATGCAGTCGGCGTCGTTATGGCTCCAGTCTGCAGCATCAGGTGGGCACTTGTAAAATGGGTCCTCCATCAGATGCTGCTGCTGTAGTGGACCCACAGTTACGTGTGCATGGCATAAAACATTCATTAGTTCTAGCAATTATTTACTCAAATGTATTCATGAAGAACTCTCGCCACCAATGTGATCAACGAAACCATTAACTGCCATTAGTGCTACTATTATACGAAAAATATTTTATAAAGCTTTAATAAACATATTTCAAAAATAAAAAATACCATATAAAACAAAAAGAATTCGAGTTGCGGTTTTTATGTAAATTTCTGACCTCAAAATCAAGCCTGTGTCAGAGGACTTACATCATTCCACGATATCAAAGAGAGACTTACGAAAGTATCTCTCTTACCAAGCTCACTAGAAATATAAATATGCTGGAATTAACAGTTCCCTTTCACAGGAGCAACAAATACGTCAATAATTCGATCACAAAGGCTGAACAGTTTGTTCGTAGATTGTGACGTTGTCTTGGGCAATAATTTATGCAAGAAGTTGTCTTGAGTTGAACATTCCACCCCTAAGGCGACCATCGTCCCGTTCGCGACACGTTGGTCTTTGGCCGGCCTCAATAACCTTACACTTGGCATAGTGGCACGCTGAATTCCACTCTGCGGTGGAAGCAGCATGTTGACCTGATTTCGGTCAAAGCGACAAAAGCACTAATGGTGTGCAATCGATTGGCTGGAAAATACTGGAGCTGCAAGCCAAGGATTGTTAGGTGGTTGCACACCATGATCATGTGATCGATTATCACGTCGGGGGTGTTGTTCTGGGCCTCAAAAGCTTCGCAGACTTCGACAGGACTCCAACTATCGAAGCTGCAACGACATGCATGTATCTGCATGTCGGGTGCACTGCGCACTTGTCCGACGGCAGCACTTGAAGTCATGCTTGAGCTCACACATCTAGTGATCGATCAGATCTTCTACAAATGACGGTAGAAGGTTGTGGCAAAGGTAAGGTAATCTTGTACCAGCGGTGAAAGAATAAAGTGGTACTAACCATTGGTCCTTCCCTCAAGAAAGAGCATTACTAAAAAGGTTAACTTTTCGAGGAAGTTCAAGGTTGCCCTTGGCAGCAAGGCTGAAAGGAATGATTCCACTCTCGAGCTACTGCGTAGGGATAGTTCGATAAATAAGTATACTGACGGCCCGAAAACGTTGGAGGGGTCGCAGAACCACACACAAAGCTCTGCATAGAGATAAACCTCCAATGTAACTATCGCAATGAGCGTATAACCATACTTGGCGATAATTTCAGCAAGTTTAAAGTCCCTATTGATAAACTCAGGCTAATGGTCGCATTTTACACTGGTCACTGCAAGTACCGGTTCTGCGACAGGGAGCCTGAAACACCAGAACACCTGCTAATTGACTGCACAGCCGTCTACAGACGCAGGTTTAAGGCCCTTGGATCCATGATTCTAAATAAGGAGTACATTTCTTTGCTAGCATTCCTCGTTTAATAATCAATCACTTGGTCCGTACTTCTTTCGAAATGTAGCTGGTGAGACCGATGCCAAAAAGCTTTTTATGGCCGCAATTGGAAGTAGTTGATCTTGTCAACATCTGGTTGTGTCGATTATTCATTACATTAAATAAAAAACATTTGAATTTCCTTAAAGTTTAGTGAGTGTTTTTCTAAAGAAATCATATCACTCCTGTTTGGAAAATCCAGTATCTTACTGATGTTATAAATACTTTTTCGTTGCCACCGATCTGGAGACGTACTTAAAGATCTCCCACATACTATTCGAACTCCATAATAACTAAATAATGGCTTGTTTATCTTATCTACAGAAGAACTCTTGCTATTAGTTACGGTACAGTCATGCTAGGATCGGACGTTCTTTTAGGCTTAACCGTCATAAAGTACATATAACAAAGCGCTGTATTTTACTGAGTTATCGAACGTGACTTTTCTGAGAGGTATAGACAAGAAATCAACTTGATTCGGAAACTTAATGAACATAAATAAATAATGAACTTGAACGAAGGATTTTTTTTCGATTTCAAATATAACTATTCAAAGAAAAATTTCGCGAAATTTTCGATGAAATTTTCATTTTTTTAAATGTTTGCCAAAAATCCAATTTCCGGTTTCTTTTGTTCTTCATCCACGTTCTAAGTTAAGGTTTTTACTAAAACACGTTCTTTTTCTCTCTTTAGATAATCCTGTAAGGAGTTCTCATGCCAAGGCGGACGCATCATTTTTCCAAGGGGTTGCCGGAAATGGCGTCGGAAAGATTGAGTTTAAATTATTTTTTTAAATTTCAGAATTTTTTTGTTAATAGTGTATCTTTGTAAATAAAATTGTAATAAAAAATACTAATAAAATATTTAATTTTTTATATGAGAAAAAAATTGTTGACGAAAGTTTGTTTTTTACCCGAGGAAACCCATGTAACCCCTTAACATAACAGGAATATTCATGCTTTCCGATGTTAAATGTTTATATAATTTATGTAGGGAAATCATATGAATTTATTAGCGCGCAAAGACACTGTACATAGCGTCGAAGGAAACGAGGTTACGAAATATTAAATTATAACGTACAGGGACTCAACAGTATCAGTACACTTCTGTGGACCTATTCACCAAAGCTATTTGTTGATACTCTAATAACCGTGACAGACATCTAGTAACAATACCATATACGTACTTGTATGGTACAAATACCATATATGCTGGTAACAATACTATGATTTTTCATTGTGATATTTCAATAAACATAGCTAAAAAAGTAACAAACTTTTCTAAAAGCTTTTACACAAAAGCTCTTAGAAATAATCTGTCAAAATTACTTAAAAATTAATAACTGAAATGAAAATCAATACATTTTTCACAATTTTTCTTCCGAAAAAGCAGGAAATGCCTCATTTTATGTGAGAATTTTAGAGAGACTTTAACCAAATCGCTTTCTTGCGATGACAGTAGATTAACTTTACAGTATCTGAAATAATTGAACTTATTTTCTTCACAACACACAATTACATATTTATTGTTTAAATTTTTTATGAATATTTAATGCCTATGAATTAAAGCTGGTATCCGTATTTGAGTTTACTACATTGACATGTGTGTCATCAACGTTGTAAATAGAATACCATGATACCTTTACTATGATATTGTTCTACATGTCTGTCACGGGTATAAGATCTCCTACAATTGCGACAAGATGAACTTTACTCAGGACAAGTAGTTGAGTAGATCTCTTGGGTTTTACTCTAGGCCAGAAGGACCTCACAGTTGACCAGCTCAGCACGCATGGTCCATTGGTTCAGTGATTCCGATGTTAGCAGGGCAAGGATGCCCCCTCTGGCTTACTCATAGGCTTTGCAGTCGCCAGCGATTTTGCTGTGACCAGACACACAAACGAGTCTGATAATGAATAGATTAATGCTATTTCTAGTGAAGATAGATACTCCATGACTAGCTATGAGCGCACGGTTAGCGAGCTCCCAGACAAAGGTTGCACTTTGTAGCAGTACGTATACCGCCACCTAGATAACAGCCACTTCTATCTGTCGGAAAAATATTACAGTGTACCGGTAGCCTAAAGCTAAGATTTACGAAAAGAAAACTCTCCTTCAAATTTTTTCGACTAGCTTCGACCCATCCGTGAAAATGCTCACTGTGCCTCTTCTCCAGCGACTTCTCCCACTCTACATAATCCTCGTCGTGAGCAGAGAAAAAGCCGGCACAAGTGGCCTCAGCGCCGCAGTGATCTAAATTTCTAGGGAAGCAGTCGAAGAAGGAGAGAATTTCAGTATGACTTCACTCAGACCCAGTCATGTACTCAGCACCCTGAGCCTAAGAGCACACTTCGCAGCCATACACCTACAAGCAATGTCCACTAGCGCTTTATTGCAAATGGCATGAAGTGCTATTGTTGGTGTAGTCCTTTTCCAGCGCCTTCCACCAAACGAATATAGCGTGGAACATTGTTGGCTTGAACAATCACCTCATCTCACATTTTCCCTTTATCCCCTCCAAATCAATATTTTTAAGCAACCGATGCTTTCCTAGCTCCTCCATTAAAGCTTTCTATCACGAATAAGCTCTAGATATTTCACCTAGTCAAGAAATTGAAGACATGAATGGCCGAATCAGAGAGACACGTTTGGGATCTTACACCTTCTAGTAAATAAAACCATTCAGTTTTACTTGAGTTGACGGCTAAACCGCTTCTATTCGCTCAGTTGGTTACCACATTGATTGAAGTACCCTTCTGTTAGCTCTTACACGTTATATAGGAATTTTCATTTTACCATAAGAACAACGTCGTCAGCGTAGGCTTTCACCCGATAAATCATTCCTCGAGTTCATTAACTACTAAGATCCAAATCAGAGAGGAAAGTACCCCACCTTTCGAGGTTCCCCTATGAACCTTCCGGGATATCTTTGGAATGCCGCATTCCGCCACGACCGTTCTGTCGCAAAGAAGACTATATAAGTATTAGATGCTTGAGGTTCGACACCACCCCAAACTTTTCGAGGGTTTTAACCACTACCCCCGGTCGCATATTGTTGAAGGCCCTCTCCATGTCGAAAAGGGTGTCTATAGCTAATTACTTAGCCATAAGTGCTCTCTCCAGTCATGCACTACACCGCGTAAAGCAGTGTTGACCGATCTGCCTTCGATGTAAGGATGCTGAGCTTTTAACAGCTTACGTCTCGGTGTTCTGCTTCTAATATACAGATCCATGAGTCTCTCCAACGTTGAAAACAGAAACGAGGCTTGAAATCCTTGCCACTAACGTGAGAGTTCTTTCAGGTCTTAGGTGTAAATGCTGCCTTAACCAGTCACATGGCCTAACTTAACACGGTTCGCGTGAGTGGGGGCCAGCCAGCTTCACGACATCTTAACTGTCCGGTGCAGTTGCGCTGGTGTAATGCCATCATGACCTAGGGACTTGAAAGCTTTGAATACGCCCAGGTAAGGTCACCCAAAACTTCAAGGAAGGTTGTACGGCCCTCTTGAAGTTCCCTCCAGTAGCACCTCTTCAACGAAATGGTTCAACGGAAAGTGAGCACCCAGAAGTGGTTACAACGATTCCTCTCAGATCGCGGTCCATCCAAAATCTGCATTTCTTCTTCCTAAGGCGTCAGGACGAGTGGCAGCCCTCCACGCTTCCGCAGAAGGCTCTCCAACAGGTTCGCTTACAGCGCCAATCGTCCTTGAGCCACTTCTAGGAGTTCTTTTCTCGTGTATTATACACTAAAAAGTAAAAAATATAGTTGCAATTAAGGGCTGATACTTGGGGAGATTTTCGTAGAAATGTTTAAAAACATATCTTTCGTAAACGTTGATTTTTTTCAACAACTTACATTAAAAGTCATTAAATGAAATAAAACGCACAGCGCTAATGTGAGTACGAAGTGAATATTTGTTTATTTTAGAATTTTATTGATATCACGCGCTTCATGTTTGAAAATTTTCTAGCTTAAATACATATTTACTGCAGCTGAAACTTATTTTCGTTACGTTTTAATTAAAATATAACAATGACGGGGTAAGATTTATGTGATTTGTTAAACTAATGTATAAGTACGCAAATGTGAATAATTATAAATTTTGCATTTATTCATTTAACAATGGTTCCTTGCGCATTTTATTATTTCATATACATACTTAAATCGATTTTAATATTGTTCTATAAACTTTTGCTTTTTATTTAGTAGTAAATGGTAGTAAAAATGTTCAATCATATAATTTATGTAAACTTTTTTTTTGTTTTATTTATTTATAGCAAATACTTGTGATTTTGTTTTGTGTTTTTTGTTCATTTTGATATCTGTCAGTTAGGTTTTGATTTTTGACGCGCACTTTTTTCTTTCTCTTTTTTTCTTTTAATTATTTATTTATTTTCGTACGCATGCCTATTTGATTATGCGCGTTTACGCTTATATATTATATTTATACATATGTGTATGTGTTTTTTTTCAGTTTTTGTGATGTTGTGCTCTTTTTGTGTGCATAACCTCAATTTGATAATGCTTAAAAAATGTATGTATGTATATTAAGGTGTCCGTTATGTGTCACATTAATTGTTTTTTTAGGTGTTCGCTTAAAGTTGCAGTTATGGCCCTAAGAAAAAAACATGGAAAGTAAACAAGCAATATATGTTCAATATAAATCGTGTCTAGTTTACTTTTTTCTTGTATTTAAAATGTTTTTTTTTTAATATTTTTCTATTAAGCATTTAAGTCTACAACTTTGAAAAAGTGACATTCTAATACAAAATTGTCCGCTCTACAAAAAAGCTCTGAATAATTTTTTCCATAAAACCACTCTTGTTAAAGTTATACGCAGTTAAAATTAGATATCAAATGATCTGGGCATTCATACTCGTACAAGTGATTTATACACGCTATGTTGCTCATACGACATGGTTCCGTGTACATCAATACCTTAAATCGAGTAACATTGTTGTACTGGTAGTAAAAACTTCAATCGTATAATCAAATGATTAATTTTGTGTTTTTTGCTCATACGACAAGGTGAACTGAGAGTTATTTTTGACATACCCGAGCATTCATAGTTATACATGTATTTGCATATGTGTATGTGTTTTTTTCAGTTTTTGTGACATGGTGTACTTGAAAATCATACAAGTGATTTCACATTGATTGTTTTTTTAGGTGATACGACATGGTGTACATTAGACATCAATTGACCTGAGCATTCATACATTCTATGTTGCTTATACGACATGTTGTACTGTAAGTAAAACTTCAAATGATCCGAGTTTTCATACAAGTGATGTATTAATTTTATGTTGCTCATACGACAAGGTGAACTGAGAGTTATACAGCAAATGACCCGAGCATTCATACGAGTGATTTATACATTCTATGTTGCTCATACGACATGGTATACTGTATACACATAACACATATGACATCCAATTTTAACTGGGTATAACTTTTAAAGAAAAATTTATGAAAAAATTATTAAGAATTTTTTTGTAAAGCGGAAAATTTTATATTAGAATATCACTTTTTGAAAGTTGTATGTTTATTTGCTTTAGAGAAAAACGAATTATTCCAAAAGCTCAAAAAACACTTAGAAAAATGTATTGAAAAGTATAGTAAGAGAGCTTTTTTACGTTGGATCTTTATTTTTTGTGCAAAACCTGAAACTTCAGGCGGCGTTTGTAAATAAAAAAGTAACTTGAGGAAGTAACGGACACCCTAGTATGTGTGTATGTATATAAATACAAAGAACGCTCGTTGATTTGCTATATAACTATTAATTTATTGATGTTTTGTGTGACTTTTATTCTGAAAATTCTTTTTTATTTTTTATGATTTTTTTATTCATAAGCCAAATCATTGTACCGTTAAATGTTTGCAATATTCCAACAATTAGAAAAATAGGCTACTTACAGCTATTGTACGCATTGCTAATACTCTTTGTATTTACATAAGCGATTTATAAATATGCATATGTATATGTGTATGTGCCGCTTGCGAGTTTTTAGTTGCCTTTAAGTGAAAATCGGTAAATTCTGTTAATTTAATAATTATTATTTTTTTGTTTTTGCGCATGCATTGTGCATTTTTATTGCTTTGCTGCAAGCTTAATGCCTTTTTCAATAATTTACTCCTAACTGTTTTTGATTTTTTTATAGAAAAGTACAATACAAGTTCTAACAAAAGCCGCTTAGCTTATATACAATACTCTTTATCTGAATGTTGAGTTTAGGAAACCATTAAAGCTCAATCGTTTGAAGCCTTATTAACAATAGTTATTAAATATATGCGCTTTGTTCAATACGAAATTCTTTATATATGTGTGTATATACAACTATTTGTAAATGTATGTGTGTAAATACAAAAACGCTGAGATATGAGTGCGCGTGCGAAAAAAGAAGTTATTAATTAATTAAATTAATAATTAATTGCTATTTTCTAAACTCACTGTTTTTCAAAAAAGCTTTTTTAAATTTCTCATTTCATCTCAATGCTATTTTTATGCCTTAATCTAGTCTAAAAGCTATACCTTTTATTTGTTTATTGCAAATCCTTGGTTCTTTTTTCAATTGCGATATTTATTTCCATTTTAAGCAATTTTTTTGCATTTTGCGCAAAATTATTGTTTCACGTAATCACCGAAAAAAATTATTTTATTTTATAATAAATACTCGTATGCATTTTCTTAAGTTTAAATTTCACTTTTGTTTTGCTAAAACCAATTTCAAATTATGTTTATTTAATTGCTTTAAGTTTTTCTACACCTCAAAATTCATTTCAATTAAGTTTTTAATCTGCGTAATATCAACTAAATCGAGCGTTGTTCGTTTGAATTTTAGAAAAAAAAACTACGAAGAGTCGTAAATTTGTTCAATTACTAACTTCGAAACAAATTTCAATAATCTGACGCTTTTTTAAATTATCGTTTCTAGTATGTGTGTGTATATATGTACAATTTAAGTTAAAGTAGACGCGTGCAATTTACAAGACGCTAAAGCTTACATGTATGCTAGATGTACAATTTAAGCAGCAGAAATTTCGACCAAAAGTTATTGACAAATTTAAAGTGGTTAGCGGTAGTATGTGACTAAAAAAGTGGTGTTACACGAAACCTTTTTCTGAAAGCAAGGAATTAGTTACACTTAGTTGAATTCAATTTTTAAACGATAGTCAGCTGGTTGATCGATTAATCGAATATATTGTGTTTTGAAGAATGAAATTGCTGTTCAGATACTTTGTGCTCCAAAATTAATTTTTATTGCATATTATTAGTGACACATTTTTTTTTAATTTTAATCGATGATCTGTTGATCGACCATTTAAACGAATCAGTTGAATTATCGATTAATCGAATCAGTTTTTGTCCTTAATTATCCAAGTTAAAAATTTTATAAGTTGAAATACAATTTTAAATTTTAATCGATAGTCAGCTGATTGATAAAAAATCGAATACATTGTCCAAAATTGTAAACTGGCTGCAGATGCTTTGTGTTCCAAAATTAGTTTTTATTTTATAATATCAAATATACATTTTTTTTAAATTTTAATCGATAGCCAGTTGAATTATCGATTAATCGAATCAGTTTTTGTCCAAAGCCCTGTCCAGGTTAAAAGTTTTGTAAGTTGAAACAAATTTTAAATTTTAATCGATAATCAGTCGATTGATTAATCTAAGTAGATAGGTGGAGTGAATGACGACGCGTTAAGACTCATTAAGAAACAAACGAATACTTTATTGTGTCTTCCTGTTGAAGTTTGCCCAGAAATCGTTAAGGAACCATCGATCGAAAGCCTTCGACCGATAGTCGCGAAACCACCTCCCACTTTTATCTGTTTGGACCCAGTCGTATAGATACTGAGCCCTGTTCCTTGTCCATCTTATCTCTTTCTCACTAGTTTTCGTAAAAAGGCAATATTAGGTACCGATTTAAGTTAAATTCTATAGGAATTTGAAATTTCATGGGTTTTGTCCTTTATTAAAGACGACTAGCTAAACTTTAGAATTACGGCTCAAAAGCTTTAGGAACCAAAATAAGTTTTATTTTATAATATGGCGAAACACACATTTTTTATAAATCGAAGCGAGATTGTCCGCACCTGTGACATTGACATTCTTGTGTGGCCATTCTGTTGGTGATCACATGTCCAATCGACCGGCCTAAAACGTTCTGCTCACAAAGTGTTTTCTCAATAAATCCATTGATTGATTCGGGTCAGTGAGCTATCTTTTTGAAACCAAATGTCTGAAGTCATGATTTTCAATGATCAAATGGATCATGATTTCGATAACGGTGCCATTGCATCAGAAGAAATATGGATTCGATACTGAAAATAATAAAATGACAGAACATGGTGATCTGTCAAAAAGTTCTGGTGTACCTTTACTTGGATCACCCGTTATTAGTTAATCGATTCAGTTCTGTCGATTATTTGAACTTGGACGATAATGCATTTATAGGCCAAGATGCAGCCTTCCAAGAAAATCTCTTCGGATTAAGGGAACTTGTTTTAACTAGCAGTGACGAAAAGTTGCTCAGACCTAGAGACACCTGGAATTATCATATCTATCAATATAGAACGATGTGTATATTGAGCCTTGAGTTATGTGGGCACTTTTTTGTTTCTGATAAGTGCATCTGGCATAGGTGTAACATCGCTTTGTACTGTGCCGATGAGTGGATTTAATAAAACTTTTCCACTAGACGCTCTTGCGTTGTTGATCTGACACACCTCACCAAGCGCTGATCACGTGCGATTATTTCTGACAAAAAGCGTAGATTGGACGTAGCTCTTGTTTTTAAAAATGCAGTCGCCACTGACTCCTTGCTGAATGGAGGAAAGTTAAATAATTTTGTCTCTTCCTCCTCGTTTGGCGAATGTGAATTGATATAAATTCAATTTTTTTTTTTAATACGCCGCCATTTAGTCAATTTTTGTTTTTTTGATTATGCATGGCATTGTATGGAGCACATTTATTGAAAAAAAAACGGTTTGGGATATAATTGAAATTCTTTATCCCTGTGAAAGTAAATTCGATGTCATTAGGTAGGAACTCGATTTCTTTTGGTTTCTGAACCCAATTTTCGACGGTTTTCAAGTAAAAATCGGCCGATATTGTTGCAATTACACGTTTGATTATAGTGCGAAGTTCATCAGTTGTCAATAGATTTGATGCAGCCTCACAGAAAATAGTCTAACAGCGTTAAATTGAATATGAATTCGAGACAACAATCAGAAGTTCTCAATAAACCACTGTGACCTGTGACATTGACATTCGTTGTGTGGCCATTCTGTTGGGATCAAAAAGTCCATATTATCCGATTCGGGCCATGAGTCTCATGGTTTTTTTATTTTTTAGAAAATGGATCACAAAAGGGCTGTTACGAACATGGGACGATTCTGGTGGTCAAGCGGCTCAGTTCTTGAGCATTCATTAACATGTAGGTCAAGATTTGTTTTTCAAGAAATTTGCTTCAAAACGATGTGTGATGATTTGGGCATTTCTTTGTCCAACTGGCACTGGAACATTTTTTACTGTGTCTGTGAATCAAATTTAGACGCTGTAAGTGTGGTGAAATTTGTCAGAAAAATTGGGCTAAAAAAGTTAATAACTACGAATGATTGGTAGAAGATTGCTACCACCAACCACTGATAAGAAATTCACTAAAATGTTCTTACTAATTTAACTGCAAGATCAATATTCAGTTAATAAACTAATTTTTAGCACTTCGAAAGTTTCGTTTAGCGACTAAGCACTTATGACATTAGTTAGACGATTATGCACGCAGTAAGCTTTCAACTTTTGTTTCGTGCAGATCACATATAAATTTCCAATTATGATATTTGCAAAGCAAAAATTTTCGTGCGTGCATTAGGAAAACGCAGCGAGCGTTATGCTTGCACACAAATTTGATTTGATGAAAATTGATTGCGTTTTGTTTTTGTTTTCCAATGCGTTTTCAATTCGAACAGCTTGCAGTTTTATACTATAGTATACGTATGAGTGTGTGTGTGTTTATTTATACAGATATGTGAGTGTGTGGAAGTGAATGTAAATTGCTTGCTTTTGAGCTTGTTGTAAAGCAGCAGAATAACGCTTAAACCTATTTGTAAATTCACATTGTGTCTGTGCTATTATGTGCGTGTGTGTGTGTGTGACTACGCTACAGCACCAACACACCGCTTTGCTATCAAGTTATGACTACCAACACACCACGCACGATGAGCCAACGCACACGTTCTAGTAAGTACCGTTGCACTGCTACCTGATTAGGCCGAGCAGATGTTCGTGTAACGCTATGAATGTCAATAACGCTAAGCTACAGTGTTGCCACAGTGTTTGCGGCGAGCTTTTATAGTTGGCCACCGCCTGATTGCATGCGTCCGCATCGTTGCAGCTCTGCAAGCAGCCATGTACGTATCTGCGAATGAACGAAGAGGAAAGAATGTGTAAGCTGTGTGAAGAATAATAGCTTGCGATTCAATCAAGCCGTGCACATACATGCATATCCCTATACTAAGTGTGGATGTATGTAGGTACATGGCACATTATTGACCATTGCACCTTCGACCACTTACCTGTCGTCATAGTAGAATTTGCCACAATGTGACATACGTATGATTTCCGTGTCCGTGGTGAGTGTACCGCTGTCCAGCGCACAGCCTCGTACCGTTATCGATTCGCCAGTATCATCTGCGGCGGCGCAAGTGTCAAGGAAGCAGCAGGAATGGAAGAATTATAAAGAAGTTGCATCAACTAAGGGCACACAATAGAAGAGTAACTACGAAGCATATACGAGGGCGGTCGGTAAAAAGCGAATTTTTCAAGTACAAAACAAAAAGTAGTATTTGCATAGAGGCAAATCTGGAGAATGCGTTGAATGTTGCAATAGTTCGTAGCTTCATTCGTTCAATTTAGAATTAGAAACATGTGAGTCGTTGTTTCTTCCCCAAGCAAGGTTAATTTTTTCTGAAATCCAGCGGAGAATCGGCTTTATAAGTCGGCCGAAAACAATTCACTACGGTGGATGGAGGTCTAGCCACAATCCACTTCAAAGCGAAGTTCTTCAATATCTGTAGTACTAGATTCCAGCATAGAAAAATTTACCAAGCTAGCTGGCTGTCTCCGGATCAAAAAGCCAGCACCCAGATAGACAGAAGACACGTCCTGAGTGATTTAGAAAGAGAACAGTTGGTACGATGAGAAGTGCTGTGTCGCAGTGGAGAGAAAACAGACTGCCTACCTCGTAACGTTGCAATCGATCACAACACTTGCGGGATGGTATAACTACCGAGAGTTGAAGTGGGAATCGAGACGCATTTGCAGACAAAAATAGAAAGAGCCTGAAATGCGTGAGTACGAAGAGCTTGAATAGCTGATCGACAGAGGTAATGGTCGAAAATTCTACGAAAAGATGCGGCGACTAACATATACCGAAGTTATGGAACGAACACTTCTCCAACCTGCTGAATGGCAGTGTAAGCATAACACCAGGAGATGGTTCCAATGCCCGACCATGAAGAAGTTCAAGTAGCAATTACCCGTTTAAGTGTACACTGCCCAATCCACAAAAAGAGGGACTCAATACTCTACACCAACTACCGTGAGATAAGCCTCCACAACATCGCATATAAGGTTCTATCGATCGTACTGTGTGAAAGACTAAATTCCACAGCCAACAAACTCATTAAACGTTATCAGTGTGGCTTAACGCCTGGAAAATCAACAACTGACTAGATGCGTCATACGTCTAATCTTGGAGAAGATCCGTAAGAAGAAGATCAACGCACACAACCTGTTCGACTTCCTATCGCGCAGCTTTTTCAATCTAGTGCTGACTGACATACTTGTAGTTCAGCGCATTAAGAGACAGCAGTTACGCTGGGTTATGTCATCCGAATGAATGAGAACACTCCTGTCCTGAGCGTATTCCACGCAATACACGTCGGTGGAAGCAGAGAAAGGCAAAGACCTCCACTCCGTAGGAGAGATCAGGTGGAGAAGGACCTGGCTGCACTTGGTATCACGAATTGACGCCAAATTACGAACAGAAAAAAAGACTGACATGCTGTTGTTAACTAGGCCATAACTGCGTAAGCGGTGTATACGCCATTAGAGAAGATGAAGATATGGCATACGTTGCCCTGTAAGATGCCTACTGCCTCAGCTAACTCGGTCATTCTTTGAGATAACCCGTAACCAAGGACATATCGAACCACCCTCGTATATGTAATATGTATATGTATGAGTCTACCTACCATAAATCCCGGCGATTTTGATGCAGGCCGTCGCCGGAAATAGACCGTTACGTCCTTTTCGTCCACCCATACACGGCGACTCCAGTATGGCGGTAGAATAGTTGTTGTGGAAGGGATCGTCGCATGCCTTGTTGGCTCCATTGAATGAGACGCATTTGAAGCAGTCGATACAGTGGGCTAGCGTGCAATGAAAAAAAAGAGCAAAAATATTGCGTTGAAAAAAATTAAAATCCCATTAGAGCTGTTAGTCAACGGCATTGAGTGCATTTGTCCCTTGCAAGTACATATGCATATGTATGTGTATGTGTGCGTTACAGAGTGCATAGTTACCTAGCTGTATGCTGTGTGTCGTGAGCAGCACGACAATACATGATATGATTTGCAAATTCCAGTTTACTCGTAGCACTTCGTTTAGAGGCGGCATTTTTTCATAGATGCCTCTGTGCTTGCTGTTACTTTCCTTTTTCCTTTTCCCTCTTTCTTTTTTTGTTTTTGTTCTGGTTTTCTTTTTTTGTTCACTTAGTTCTTCCTATAAATGCAGTTCACTTTGATTTAAAGCTGACTTGAGTTTCGGTTTCATCATTCCTTGTGTGTCTACACTTAGCTTTGACCAATTTTAAAGCGCTGACGATGCATGTCTTTGACGAGCTGTAAGTGGAAGTGGAGGCATCTGAGTTAGTAGAATGTTTAAATAGGTGGCATATCAAATACATTTTATGGAATGACTGTAAATATTCATAAATTTCAAAGATAAATAAAAAACTTCGATCTAAGTCCCAGCCAAACATGTTGAATTTACATCGGGGGTTGAAAATATGCCATTGGTATCTTCAGCGCCAGAAGCATTTAAGAAGGGCAAATTTGGTGATTGATTTGTTTCGAGTAATTGATTAAAAATATTTAGGTCGAAGGTTTGGGTTCCAACTGATACGAAATCCCTTATCTCTGTGTATATAGGCTCAAAAGTTCGATCTAAAACCATGTTAAAACTGCTTATTCTTAAGATTATTCTGAAAATCGTACAAAAGATCAGTACTCTGGTAAACTCTTAGGTAGAGGGATCCACCAAGATAACTCCAAGAGCGCTGCTCTTAAGTACGCCTTACAGACGAACAATTTAAATATAATTTATTGTTGTTGTTGTAGTGGCAGAATATTGCCGAGTTGATGGTCTTTGATCGGATAGAAAATCCGGGTTCATTCCGGTTACGTAGACTCATCTGTCGTGGGAACGAAAATATAATATAATTTGTCATTTCCGGCGGCATAAAAACCTTGTTTCTCCTTCGCTCCAGGTCCATTAACTCATTGATGTTTTTTACTTAAAAGGAATAATATACACCATTAAGTATTAATATTAAAAATAGATTTTCGAGCATCTAGCTTCAAAGACTTCGTAATCCAATGTTCTCACATAGACTCGGGTTATAAACATTTTAAACAAGATTCGGGGCATCCTCAGTAGTATAACATAGACTACATTATAGAAGAGGCAAATATATCAGGGAGCTGGAAAAGTGTTGGCCAGTTGCACTACGATCGGATTGAAGAGAACTCGATACCAAACGCAAATGAGCCGAAAATGAATATGTTGAAGTCGTATGAAGTTTCATTAGATACAGCAAACGGCAGCTTCCATTTGATTTGCTGAATACCGTTGGATCTGTAGGTAACAACGAAAGAGTTGTTACTACTCAAAGCCTCCGAACTCTTTTACTTCTCTAAGGTTGCTTGCCAGAGATCAATGGAGACTTATTCCATATTGGCTTTTAGAACAGAAATTCGTGACCTTTTGAAGTAGTCGCTGCATATGTGATCCTGAGATCTAGATTTCTGGAAAGTTTGTTACCGAATTGTGTTCATCCAAGCAATTGATAAGCGAACTCACTCTGTCTTCATGTTATAAAGGTTGTTCTCTAAAGGAGAGAGTGGAGAGTGAGGTTTATTGACAATAATTTATTGAATGCGCCAGGAGAACTTGCTTCGGAGGCTACAATTCCACCTCACTAACTTCAAAAGCATAATCAACCCAGCGAGTGACAAATTTCTGCTACTTGTGGCATTTTACACTAGCCACACAGCACTTGTTTAACATGGGCTAAGCTATTGCGCAAACTGATCTGCGACTTGGGCTGGAATTTCCGAAGATCTGATGCTATACTACAGAGCAGACTGTAGACGCCAGATCAAGGCCTTGGATCTATGTATCCGCATAGGGATCACATTGCCTCAAAGCACTTAGCAGGATACTGGAATTTAGCAGTGTGCTGGACCTATGTGGTACGTTGTAATCGGAAGTATAGACCTTATGTCGCGCTGCAAGTGAAAACTCATCGCCATTTATTATGACATGTTGACTCAATGGAGCTTTTCATTTCGATAAACATGTCACTAGAGTAATTTTTTGTGGATTCTTTGGGAGTTTAAAGCATAAAAAGAAAATCACATATTTCATTTCTATAAAACTGGAGCTCTCTGCAAAAACTTAGTCTCTGTGATAAAATAGAATTTTCTGAATTATTTTTCGGAAAAGATCCGAGTTTCCATAGTCGAAAGGGCGTTACACATTGCCGGGGAAACTGAAATCACTTGACGATATTCGCGGTATTCTCAAATATCACCAACAGGATTCATACCATATGTTTGAGCTCCATATGTCTCTAAATGGCCATAAATTTCATCAAATTACTTGCCAATTTGTTTTTTTCTTTGTTTTTGGCTATAATGTCACTTACCGTGTTCATTCTTCATTTCTTTGAACAAAGAGTTTATTACATACCTACAGACTCGTATGGCACTCGGCACACTTCTGCAGCACGAGTGGTAGGTGGTGGTTGCCACTCAAATGGCCATTCAAGATTTTTATTCTCAGAACGTGCGCTTATCATGTTTAATGGAGTTGAAAATTTTCTTCGGTAATGGCAACAAAAGGAGAATACGAAGAGAATGGCTGCGTAAGAGTATTGTTTGAAGGCAAATAAACGGGACATTCGAAACAGACGTCTCACATTAAACAAACTCAAATATATGGCGGCAAGAGGAGTGTGGAGAAAGCCAGCACATGAAACAGACATTTGGTTTTCTATAATTTGTTACGGTAATAAACAGATGACAAATGCAGCACTCAGACAAAGTTGTATGAAAGTAAGTTGGGTTGCGGATTAGTTTGCTAATAATTTGTCATATGCCTGCCGCCGAATAATTAAATTTATTAACTGTTAAACGATGGTATTACATTGCTTATGTGGTAACCAATTCAAGCAGCATTTTGTGAAATTTATTTGGGACAAATGCATTTCGTTACAATGTTTCGCGAAAGTTGTGTGCAGGATACATTTTAGTATCTCGAAATAGGAGATAGACTCCTTTTAGTCTTCATTCAAAACTCTGAGCATAACGTCTGATATTTATGAGACTTGTGGCCACGCCGATAATCCAATTGATCAATTCCAATCGGTGTGGTCCATATATGTATATATATCCACCACTGATAATAAGATAACATCGAATAATTTCAAGAAACCGTGTTTGAAAGTTGTCGTATTGGCATTGGCGAGATAGCAACGGATCTCAACATCTCTTGTGGATCGGCTCAACACATTTTGGTTAACTTGTTGGGTATGAAGCGTGCCAATGATAGGCTGGTACAAAAATATGAATTGTTTTACAAAAACAGCGCCAAGTAGAGGTCGTGAAGACTCTAGACTCACCAAACGCATAATTACTGCGACAAGACTTGAAAAAGCCAAAATCTCAGAAGTCACTGCCGACCTTCCCAGCCGAGCTTTATAGCAATTTGAAGGCGATAGTAAAGGTTTAAATTTAAATAAGTAAGAATCTAATTGTTTGTCGGCCCGTATCAAATTTGATCAGATGGTGTAAATTGGACTCTTTTAGTTATGACGACTTCTTCTGTTTATGGTCTGTTAGTTTTTTGCTATTGTACTTTTCACGGAATCTCTCCATTTTGTTCGAACAGCCCTACCGTGCTTAGGCTTAATACTGAAATTGTAAATACTAATAGTCAAAACCTAAATTTTTTTGGATCTCTCTAAGGAAACTGGAGCTCTATGAGCTTGCAAACGTCCAAGAGCCCTAGAAATCAATAAATAGAATTTCGACTGAGTTATTTGAAGAGAAAGTAAGTTGTGGATGAGAATGTTGAGAAATGGCTGCTAAAACTTCAAAACGATTCCTTTGTCTCCTTCTTTCACTAGGAGTATCGGTATTTCTCCTTGGAATAGTGGGGCAATGTCAGAAAGGAGCAGTTCGGTGTAAAAGTTGAGTTGTGTAGTGGAGTGCGGGTAACAAATGGAGTAATCGAAAGTGGTCTTCCATCAACCAAAAAACCGAGATGGTTTTACTTACTAGAAGATATAAGATTCCGGTGGCACTGCTGCCGCAAATGGAAGACATCCGTCTGTAACCGGCGCATTCAGTGAAATATCTAAAGTTCATCCTGGTTAGGAAGCTTTCATGGAAGCCGAATATCGAAGTTTTATTTACTAGAGAGAGAAAAGATCACCGAAAGTGCTTTATACCCATTATGTTCTATGGAGAGGAACATCATTGATTCAAAATATTCAACAGGCGGACCTCATCAACTGTATGGTAGCTTTCCTGAAGCCGACCATCTTGCACATTGTGCATAGACATCAAAAGCCCTATTATGGCTTTTATAAGAACGTTTTGAACTTGGTGGGATATCCTCATAAGACCACGAACACTTGCCAGAGAGTCCCAAACCGAACTCTATGGCTCCTTCTCTGCCCATATACCGACGAGGGAGTTGTGGATGAAAGAATCCGTTGCAGGAGAGGAACAGTGAGCGTGCGAAGCTATAACTGAATCCCGGGAAATTTCAAAGCTAATGAGCTGGCAAGGAAGGGCATCGGTCGATAGGAGCGGGCGTTTTGGCATAAGATCGTTCGCAAGATCACAGATCTTCCCTCAACTCCAGCTTGGGACTTTTAACAAATAATTGTTTTCCTTCTTGACTGTAAAACGCGTTCCCAAGGTCAAGACTTAAACACATGGGAGCACATACCTTCAGACATCCCACCGAACTGGTGAGAGTGGAAATTAAACGCCACTGCAAATTTGTATTGGTTACTAAGTGTTTTGCTAATTTATTAGCTCTTCTTTTTTACGGCTTCACAAAGGACTACACATAGTAGTCCACGTGCGATCTTTGATCAGCCATATAACATAACCATATTTTTCGTCCTCGGAAAGTTAGATCTCCTAATTTGACATGGCTTAATTTTAAGGAGCTGTTATAAAATTAAGGTCTAGAGAACTATTCCTCGCACCATTGAGGAATACAAAACAAAGCTTCTTGCCGAAATGTTTAGTAAAGTAATGGAAAGAGCTAATGGTCTGTAGAGGCGGTTATTCAATAGATATTTTATTCAAAAATACTCCAAATAAATAGTAGAAAGTTGAAATAAACAAAATTGGCTTGAATTCGGTTTTTTCAGCAAGTTAATTTAACTTTCATACAAGGAAATTGAATAGGAGACATTATGTGGTAGGAGATATATTTAATTTAATTCTAGCTGTGTTTTTACCAAGGTCGATCAACAAATCTAGAGATATTTTACTCTCAGAAGACTCCTTTTTTACAGGCTTCCTTTAACTGACCATTGCACTATTGGCGTCAATGCTGTAAGAAGAATTGGAAGAAGATGATGTGGGAACAATTCAACACTTCCTTCTTGAGTGCTGTTCAAAAAACTTAAATTTTACAGACAATATTCTTTAGAAAATTTCAAAAGCAAGAACAAATTCCAAATGAGGACCTCTTTAATCCTCGGAGAAAGTGTGAAAAGCAAATTTCACGGAAATCTTAATAAATCACACACTCAACGATTTATAAGAAAGGTATAAAATAGAAAAAATAAATTTTGTGACACGCAAAACGCATGTTCATGCGCTGCCAACAAATAGGGAAGATAAAGCATGTTGAACAGCAATATTAAAGACGTTTTTCACAAAACAAAGAAAATTGCGCCAGAAAATTGTAATCACCGCGCAATGAGCGCCATCAACATGAAGTAATCATCACTTCACGCCATCCATGAATATTCATGTCACCATTGCTGTTTTATTTTCTGCGCTAGCATCATAAGCGTAAGCAAGTTGGCTTATAAGGTCACAAATACAATGGCTCTTTAAGACGCCTTAATGACTCTGCACTTAATCATTCAGCTATTCGAGATAAGCCGCTTTAAAAAATGCAGAGAGAAAACTCATTAGTTAAAAAGAAATATGCGAGCAAATGCGCTGTTAACTAATAGCGTTGCATTAAAAGCGAATTCGGCAGCAAGTCTTTAAGGCGGCAAATAAGTTACGTATACGCCATGCCGCACAGATTTATGTGCTTCGTGAACGTTTTTCCGCGCTGTCATGCATTAAATGCGATTTTCTTTTTGTATCTTCTTTCTGTGCACAAAACAACAAACTGATAAATGTGTGTGTGGGGAAAACGAAGCTATCATTTTTCTACAGCTAATTTCACGGCATTCAGCTGCAATTTTATAGATATTGTAGACATTCCTGAAAAGATACCTGGTTGCTTGTTTTTTCTGCCTCGCTTTGCTGCTAGCAGCACATTAAAAAGTCATAAATTCAGATTTAGCAACAATAAAACTAACAGTGCCACAGAATACACAGTTACACTATTACATTGCTGGCATTCTATTCGCAAAGCGGACGGAGGAAAGAAATGCCAAGAATTGATGGCTTTAAAGGACAAGGGAAATTACAGGCAACTGCAAAAGAAATGTGTTATAATTTCGAAATGTGGTTAGTGAGTGTGTTATATATGTTTAAAGTAGAGGTTCTAAAATCAGCATTAAGCCATAAAAACTTTAAATAAAATATGAAAGTCAAGTGTTTTTTTTTTTGGAAATTTCAAATGCTGATGAAGAAACAAGCTTGCAAATACCTAAGAGAGCTATCTTGTAGGCGAATTATCCGTTTACTAACTCCTTCACTTGATCACAGTGCTTGTAAGGAAAACCTTCGCGTCGCATAATCTCTGTCTTAGTCAAATAAATCCTTGTGGACCCAGACACACAAAATATTATAAAAACAAGAAAAAACGTTGGCTTCAGAACACCCACTTATTCATCTCTCTTAGTATGTATGGCTGCTATATGCTATAGTGCTTCTATAAAAAAAATTTTGGAAGATTTAGGCAATAACCCATACAAAATTGCGTGAAGATATCTCATCAAATGAAAAAGTTCTCCACAACTCCAAACGTTTAGCTTATATGGAATCCATTAGCTATAGTTCAGCGGTACCAATAAAAGAGCATCCTTTTGAAGGAGAAAGGACGTGTGCAAAATTTCAGATCGATATCTCAAAAACTAAGGGATTCGTTCAAATTTATACAGACAGACGGACACGGCGAAATTGATTCAGCTTTTACATTCAAGCTTTTTTTCGTACAAAAAATTTTTTTTGTGTTCTCTGAAGGAAAGTTTTGGGCACATTTTTATTTGATTTCAACTCACTATGAAAAATTTTTTAGTTATGAATTTTCAACGTTCGCAAAAAGCACCTTTAAACATTTGCGTACACGAAGAAAAATATTTCATTCTAAAAAGAAATACTTTGGGCTCTTTAGTCACGGCTGTATAAATTTGAGATTCGACCTTTAAAAGCTCAGTCCGCAGTAGATTTTTAGACACTAGTTTTTAAACTTTAAATCTAATATGCACTTGGGCAATAACTAGATGCTTAGTAGGTAACTCGCTATATATCATCTGTACACGTAGTCATATCGAGATAGAAAAACAATTGGTATTTTACCAAATCCACTGAGTTGATGGATGATGCTCAATTTGGTTACCACCCGGGAACCCAATGGGCCCAATAATGGCTTAAGTGGTGCCGCTAGCGGTCTGGCCTTCTGTCTCCCTCCTCTTCAACCAACCAGCCAACCAATGTTTACAATAATTACTCGCATACATTATAAAACTTCAAATAATGATTATTTAGGTTTATGGGACTTTTTGAATTAGTTCTCCATTAAAACTGCTACGATTATTTTAAAACTTCAGACAATATTGAGAGCGGAGTCAGAATCTTGAATCAATCACTGACTAATTTTACTACTGTGATCAAATTGAAAGGATGAAGTTGATTTCATCTCCTTCAAGAAGTAAAATTAAAAATTCACCTTTCAATGGGATCACAGTAGTATATAAATGTTAAGGATACATATTTGAAAATAATCTTAATACATCTTCTATAAAGTTAGTTTAGTCAAATAATTACTATAAGGATCATTATCACCAATAAACTCTTAGTTTACGGTATTGGTCACCATGAGAGAACATGCTGCACATTCTAAGATAAAATACCATCACCAAATCAGTTTCCACTTACTGAAACTGCTGTTTTATCTAAAGGACTACTCTAAGTTGTTCTATGTTTAAAAACGTGTTTATTTTTATTTTAGAAGATATGGACATGAACCTCGCTGCGTTATGAGAAAAAGAGAACTTATTCACAGTATAAGCTCTCATACTCAAGTCCCTGCTTACCATAGTAAAACATATTTTTTGCGAAAAATTTGTTTTTTCATTCAACATAGTTCTCTTCAAGGTTGATATATTGATTATAGCGCTCCATCAACTTTTCGATATCACTTTTTAAGTCCTCTCTGCTTTAAGATAGCCCTCACCTCTTCATTCGACGAAATTTTTTTCACAGCCAATATTCTTTTGAGTTTGGAGAACAGGAAATAGTCAGTAAGGGTCAGAACTGGAGAATACTGTGGAGGCGGAAGCAATACGATTGCCATTTCAGGATTTTTTGCCATCGTTTTCATTGCCTTGGTGTAACAGCACTTCCTTTTTCCTTAAATACCGCCGTTTTTCGGCGATTTCAACCTTCAAATGGTCTAATAACGCTATGTAGTAGTTACTGTAGATGGTCGGTCTAACCTTTTTCAATGTAGTCAATAAAAATTATTCCATGCGCATGCCGAAGTACAGACGCCATAACCTTGCCAGTCGACTGTTGCATTTTCCCACGCTTTACAGCGGGTTCCTCGTGTGCAGTCCACTTGGATGACTGTCGATTGGACTTCGGAGTGAAATGATTGAGCCATATTCCATTCATTGTCACATATCGACGCAAAAGCTTGGATTTATAACGCTGAAACACTGAAACACCTCTGCTCGGAATCATCAACTCATCGTCGTTTTTGGTAAAACGTGAGCTCGCGCGGCAAACACTTTGCACAAAGCTTTCTCATCCCAAATATTTGTAAGTTTTATAATGTGCACATTCAGCTCATATCTTAAGAGTGCCTTCTCTCTTGAACAACTTCACTTTATATTCATACAAAAATATTTTGTGGACTTTTCTGAAGTTTTCGTCGGTAACAACTTCTTTTGGGCGTCCACTCTATGTGTCAAGTTGGGGACTTTTCAATTGTTCTGCTAATTCTATACCCTCGAATCTTCATCTATTTTTTTAAATTTCCCATAAACTTCAAGTTAGCGCGACAAAAGTTCCGTTTGTTACTTATTTACATATCCAAGTTACATACATTTTTCGCTATTTGGCTTAAGAGCAAGTAGATATCTACCCATACATAGATAAGTTTGTACCAAGGAACACCCACGCCACATGGCTGCCATTGCTATTAGAATTGACTGTCCGCAAATGCAGTGACAACTTGTTTACTTCTCTATTTATATTGTCTGCTGTGTATGTATGTATATTTTTTGTGCATACTTCGGGTAAGTTCGTGTGAGTTTGTGTTGCGGTGACTTTGCTGGGTGTGGCTGCTGACAACGACAGTTACGGTTATGACAGGAAACAGGTGTCAGCTCATAAAATAAACAGTCTATTGGGACAACTGTTTTCTTCAAGGTAAACCGCGATAGCAAAAATGGAGAGAAGCTCTGTTTGTGTGTAGAGCACAACTGTGGCCAAGGTAAAGATATGCAAAATGCTTTAACGATTTAAGTGAATTAAGGATTTAAGAATAGGCATATCTAGGGGATTTGAATATCTAGAGAGAAATGAAAAACAAAAACTGTAAATTATTCAATGATGTTGAAGATTTAGTTTTGACCAGTAAATTGTAGCAGAAGTTTCCCTATTAGACAATAATAACAAAAGCAAATTTTACAGACCCATTCGATTTTATCGTTACCTTTAATTCGCTCTTTTGTATTTAATTCTCCGAAGTCTCTTATTTTATCACTTCTCCATGTGTAAAGGGCAATGAGCAACTAAGACAACACCAAGTCTTTTGAAAATAGTTATCATTTTAAATAAATATAAAATTACATTTATTTAAATTTTTTGTATGAATAAGGTGGCAACACTGCTCTTCTATAATGTTTGATTTATATGTTGAAAGTACTAATTTTTTATCAAATAATTTTTCATTATTTTTATTTGGATTTTAATATCATTTTATTACATAGATTTAGAAAAGGTGGCAACCCCATTTGCATTTTATGCTATTTTTTACATTTGGAAAATATTTAAGATTTTTATTTAATATTTAACACACACTCAATTAGAGATTTCCACTTGTTGCAAATTTTCAATTTTTTTTTTAGATGTCAACCTCATACACCTATATTTTGTTCCAAAATGTTTATAAGTACTATTTGCTCTCAAATAGCAAACTTGTAGGAAAAATGTAATCTTTTGAAAATTTTTGGAATTTAAATTTTTATGTTTGTTTTACAAATCGTGTGGCAACGCAATTCGGTCACACGGTCACATGTTCATAATAATTTAATAGAAGCACATATATCATGACTGAAATACTTTTTTTAAATTTCTGTATTGCATATTTACAAAGGGTGGCAACACCACAGTCAGTCATAATCATTTTTAAGTTAAAAAAATATTTACAGTTAAATAACTGCTGTACTTGTAGTATATGTATATATGTATGTATATACAATGTAGAGTTTTCTAATTATTATTTATGTTCTAAAAATTTAATTAGGTGGCAACCCTATATCACAAAATTTCATTAGAACGATTTTTGAAGCACAATTCTAAAGATACTTAAATTTCAAAAGATCGTTATAGTTTTAAATTTGGTTTGAATCTTATGTACATAAATACATATGGCAACACTGTTTTAATTTAACTAATTATATATTTATAATTTACTTTAATATTTACATATTTGGCATTCATAAGCTGTAAATTAATTAAATATTTATTTGCATATACTTAAGTAGCATTGAAATAAACATAAACATATCTAATCTGCATTTAACTATACACAATTGAATAAACTCTTTCGAGTGAGTGGCATTAGTGCCAAGTAATAATCACTCCTTTTAATTAATCTGCTTATGAACGCACAACTATCAGAGGACGCACTGAATATGCTGCTGCTGGCAGGCATAAGGTCATAAGGGCGCAACAACTGTTGTGGCAGCATAATGAATGAAGCACTTAATCATCGAGCCAGAGCAGATAAGCTTTTTATGTTGCTGCATATGAAATGGCAGTGACACAATGCAAGGCAGAGCGGATAATTAGTTAAAATATTGTGCAAGCAAAACAAGCGCAAAATGAAATGTGTTCAACATGAAATTGACAGCAATTGAATGGCATTTATGTTCGTTTTTATATGAAAAGGTTACGCATACGCCACGTTGCACAATTAGTTTGTTATCAATATAAAGCGCAACAAAGCTTACTTGATGGATTTAGCTGTAAATTTGCTTTATGTTCATGACATGCATAAAATAGGTTTAAAATTTTCAAACCCTGCTTTTTTAGCATAAATAAAGTACAGTTTTTACAGCCATGCAAGCACTTATTGTTACTATAAATGCGAATTATTTTCAGTTGATTGATGAAAAAAGGGGTAAGAGAGAGGCTGATAAAGGAAATGCAACATTTTTGCCATAGTGAGCTTGTGAGCTTAGCATTTTATGTGATCGTAATCTATAAAATACTAGGGGATTCGGCCACGCATTGCTGTGGTATAAATTTTATACTATTATCCATATAATAAACTATTCAATACAGTGAACATTTTATTTACGAATAAAGGTGAAAACGTTTTTGTCGGTATAAAAATCCAAGGAATTGTACTTGAGGTTTAATTTTGAATATGTTCATAAAAATAAATTTCATTGGAAAAAATAACGAATTAATTTTGCTTTCCCAATATGTTCACAATCAATAATGGATTTCATTATGAAAAAATAAGACGTCCATTTAAATTTGTTTTATTTATTTTTGAATTATTTTAACTATTCTTCCAATTGGTTTCATCTGGACACAATGTGTAAAATCGGTTGAGTAGTTTAAGTTTCCATCGCGGACAAACAAAGTGACACGTAATTTTGATATATAAAGATTAGCTAAGCTAGCCCTGTGGGTTAGAATTTTAATCCTCCTTGGATAGACTACATAGAAATATTGCAAACAAAATTTGCTCTTTCTTTTCTTACACAGTTTAGACACGGATATGCCTACTTGTACAGTTCTTATTAATATATCAGTTCTTTAAATATTTGAGGTCACGTTTATTATTTCCATTACTGAGCCGAAAGTTCCAAATGTAAACTTTTTTTCCATAATTGTGGCGGTGAGCCAGCAAAAACTCGCCACATATTCCTTTCCGAGTTGTCATTCGTTTCGGGATAATTTGCATAGACGTGCAATGCGAAAGGTCGTTCACATCAAAATACTTTAATTCAGGTATAACAAAAATATCAAAAATATGAATTATGGCTCAAAGCGTTGGCCTTAACATTATGGCTTCATTAGATAACACGGCTTTAGACCCAGCAGATCAACACATAAATACATAAATAATCAGGTCATGAAACGGACGCAAGCATGGTTCGACTCCCACAATCTCCAGCTTACTACGGAAAAAAACTGAGCTATTACTGCTAATAAATAAACACAAACCCGTCGAGATAAGCATGCAAACGAATTCGGATATTCTTAAGACGCAAAAGGCAGTAAACTACCTAGACGTAAGACTGGGGTCCAGACTCACCTTCTGAGTACAAATCCAACAGCTGACTAATGGCCAAGATAGGAGGCCCCAGTCAAGGAAAGAAAAAGCTCCTAATGTCGACGACAATCAGCGTCCTATTATACGGAGCTGAGAACCGGGCAGACGTGCTTAAAAAGAAAAACCTGCGAAAGGTAGTGGCCAGAGTGTACCGCACTGCAGCCTTCAGAGTTATATCAGCCTATCGAACAGCGTCAGGCGATACAGTATTAGTTATAAGCGGTAATGCCCCTGTTGACCTTCTAGCATACGAAAGGAAAAATCTGTGGGAGGTAAAGAAAATATCTGAAAATAACAAGAGCGCAATAGAACAAATAAAGAAAGATTCAAAAATAACATGGCAACGAAGATAAGGGATTGAGAGTCGCGGTAGATGAACGGCCAGGCTAATAAAAGATCTAAACTTATGGACAAGCCGTAAATTCGGAGAAGTGGAACTTTACACAAACCAGCTTTTATTATCACGGATACTTCAAAAAGTATCTCCACAGAATGGGAAAAGTCGAAGAGCCGTCATGCCTATACAACGATGCGACCGAAGACGACGCTGAACACACATTCTTTGACGCGGACAATTTAATCAGCGTCATGCTGGAGAGTAAAGCAAACTGGTGGGTTATCCAGAAATTCACAGCAATCTTGCTATGTAGCAAAAAGCGTGACCTAGACGAAGGTGCGCAGATGTAAATCTTTCAATGGGAAATGCCATCCTGAAGTAATGCAAATGTCCCTGGGTGGGCGACGGTTCCTTAGAGCAGGAATTTCAGTAACCTGCACATACCGTTGCTGCGACGACAGCACTGATGATGCGGAAGATATTTTCCACGGCCTCACCCGCAAAATAAAAAAAATAAAAATTATGGCTTAATTTTTGAAAAAACATCCACTGTAGAGCACATCAGACAAAGACTTTATCGCTGAAAAAAATATTTTCGTGAAAATCGGGATTGGTGGCCATTTCGTTTTGGGCCCGTACACCGAACTATTGCAAACGATGTTCCGGATCAATTACTTAATAGCAGCCAACTGAAACCCCATTTCTAAAAATTGGAAGCAAAGAATGATTATGTAGAATGATTCTGAGAATGATTCTGTAGTAATAAAGATAATTTGGTGTTTGGTGTACTGAAACGCGATCTGGATCTGTAGTCTGAAAACCAGGCTCTTTTATAAAAAACTCAATCAGGATATGATCAAACTTGACCTGGACTAAGAAATAAAAATTAATTAACATTAACCAAAGAGTGTTGAGTCGATACGTAAGAGATGTTTAGTTCCTTTGCAGTCTCTTATGCCAATACCATACTTTTCAGGCACTGTTTCCTTAACTTTTACGACGTTTCGATGTCTTCGCGACCTTCACTGCATGCTTTGTGCCACTCAAATACTTATGTTCGTGATGAAGTAGATCCTTAAAGCACTTCTGCAACACTTTCAGCGCGTTGCACAATTTTTCATTGTAAAAAACCGTCCAGACAAGCCGTTTTCATCGTAAACAACAGCTGGCCAACACTCACCAAATATGGAATTGAAACTCCTCGTGGGAAGAAAAAAGTTATGCCAAAAAATTTATAATTTTTTTTAGACTTTCAAACTAAACTTCTTCATTTACCTTGGGTATCTTGTACCCAAATAATTTGTATACATTTGGTTCAATTCTGTCGCTCTAAGAACAGTTTTCTTGAGAAGCGGAAGAACTGAAATTGAGAAATCCATTAACAAGTATATGAGTTGTTTTTTACTATATATATCGGGATTTGAATGATCTTGAAGCTACCATACAGCGTCCAGTGTGTTTAACGTAGGTGCCTGCTAACGACCGACGTGCGGTAAGGCACTCAAAACCACAGCGGATCAAATCAATGCGTTGATCGGCGTCCAGCTTGGCATTTTCAGTACCAATTGAGAGAGTAGAAACACACTAACCACCTTAGCAGAGTTCGAGGCACATTTAAAACCTCTGCCATTGGGTCCGGCACCCGGTTGAATTGAAACTCCACACTCAACTGACAAAGTGTCAGTTCTTCCCGCATTCGGGTTTTAACCACAACCTCACGTTACTCACCGAGGGTTCCGTCCTCATGAGCAGGTCGCAGTGAACTCCAAGAGCTCCAGCTCCCCATGGTACCAGAATTAAGTCTCCGGTCAGACCTCGTTGCCGAAATTTCTGCAAATTGAACTTCTATACTGCTCTGGACTAGTGAATAAAGATTGGACCCTATCCACACACCACTCACACAAAAAGCTGACAATAATTCCTGGTTAAACGCCTTCGTCGATTAAATAATTCACGTGCTAGACAATCAGTTCAGCTTTCTGACCTAGTGCGAAACACCGCATCGCATTAAACCCATCAATCATCCAACTAAATCGAGAAGATTTCTTATGTCCGAGACCATCATGCTTTTGCAAAACAACACCCCCGCCAATTTCGTAAAAATCGTTGGTCTGAGTGTGAATATCAAAAAATTTTTACGATAAAATTGTGAGTTTCCAAATTGCAACACTAGTGGTGCCGAATCCCGAAATACAAAAGTCAACAGGTAATGTCGAAAAAATTTTGTCTCTCAATAAACTACGAAAGTTTCCGCCCACAGTAGTTAAAAGAAAATATTAAAAAGAAACCGAAAGCACTTACTCAAATTAACGAAAAATTAAAATGTTTGCACATCATAATTAACATTAAAAAGAACACGAGCAATCATAACCATTACTACTAACAATTACAAACATACACACACACAAATACATGTATACATACTTACATGCAGCCCTGATGGCATTGTCACTTGACAGCAGCGCGAATATGCGCCAACGGCGATTAAATGGATATCTTGCGCTGCCAAAAGCTGCCGCAACCACACCCACACACGCACACACACCATACATAGATCACACTCAAATATACAAATGAAGCACGCGCATACCGCATAACCGCAGCAAGGATATCGCGCGACAGCAACCAGCAGACAACGACCCAAGCAGCAATTAAATTATTTTCCTTTCATTTTCCCTCGTTTGTTATGTAACGGTTTTTGTTTTTCTCTCTTTCATATTATTTTAATTTCGATTTTATTGCACATTCTACTCGCAAATACGAGCGAACTGAATTCGCTGTGCGCATCGTCATGCGCTTATGTGTCTGATGACTTGTTGCTTGTGGCCGAGCTGCATATTAAAAGCTTATCGTGAGCTCTGGTATTGAACCTTGTGTAGGTGTATATGTTCTTGTTATTGCCATAGGTTAAATGCGTCCTCTGTCATTTCCGGTTTTTGGTTTCTTTCGCCTTTAAAACGTCTGTCAATCGAAGTGTTATGGTTGTAATCGTTTTAATGAAAGTCATTTTTAAGTGCAAACGGTCGGAGAAAGCGGCGGAAACTGAGATTTCTTTAGAATTGAAGTTATTGAAGGCATCTACATATATTTCTTTAGATACCTTGAGAGCTGCTGGAAGATTCCTTGCTCAGCTAAACCCTTAAAACTTCCTATGAATTTGGATCTGAATCGCATCCAAGACTTCAAGTTTGTATGAGATTGTCGAGTTTAAGGTTTTTGATAGATAAAATTCACGACCGTTCCGATACTTGAAACTATCTATGGTGCAAACGAAGCAGTAAGTCTTATCTTAATCTCATTTTTTTTGTTTTTTTCCATGCTTTTAGTTCAAATGTAAGATTGGATATTCAGAACAAACCAAAACTATATACTTTATGGTTCTGATTTTATCGCTTTTGTTTTACATTTACTCAAGTGGCCTCCACCGAAATACATATAACTAAATGTATTAGCATCTGAACTAAAGATGGTTTTTAGTGACGGATCCAATTCTATTCAAGTCCAATACTGAATATATCGTCACTATTATGGAAATATTCCGATAATTTTTTTAATGTTCCGAAGTTTTTTGGCACGGTTATAGCCGAGTTTACAACAGCGCGCCATTCGTTCTTCCTTCCCGCTGTTTAACGTTAATTGGAGATTCTAAGTGTAGCCACTCCACCTGGTATGTCCAACAGAATCTTCCTCTTCCTCTGCCTCCCCCGGCTCAGCAGATTGAAGAAGTTTTTTCTAATTTTGATATCTAATGGCTCGCAGAATCAACGATCTTGACGGAGCTTTTGATGTTGATCAACGTCAGTTTACACAGCCATATTAGTTATGCGGGGATACCAAACTCAGACATCGCGGAAGCTCCTTTTCGCTTTGCCAGAAGCTGCAAAATCGACTAAGTGGTGGTGCGAGTCGATTCCCTTTTCAGGTCTAATCAGCTTTTTGACGGTGGGCTTTAATCTTTCACACAGTACGCTCCCACGGTAGTTGGCGCAGATTGTGGAATCTCATTTTTCTTAGATTGGGAGACTACACTTAAATTCCAATCATCGGACATGCTTTCGTCCGACCATATACAAAGAAGCTGATGCATGCTCCTTTTCAGTTCTTCGCCGCCTTGTTTGATTAGCTCGGCGGTCAAACTCTATAGAAAAAATATTGGACGTGCATGTCAGGGGCACGGCGCCTCCTAGCTGCTGGTTCAAAGTACAAGAAGCATACACTAAAGGCAGATCCGTAGATACTGCACTACATCATTACTCTTGTACTATTCCTTTAACATTCAAAAACATTTCTACGGAATCCATATATTTTGTATTTTTCTTAATCTATTTTTGTACAGTATTGAGTCAATGGAGTTTCATGCTGAAATACAACTGTGCGTCAAAAGCCCTTTGACCTCTACAAGTATAAAAGAAGAATAGAACGTAGTAGAATGACTAAAGAAGACTTTGGAGGCACTTTGCAAGGCGGAGATCAATCTTCGCTCCTATCGACATTAGGAAGCATGGTCCCCTAAATAGTAACATATGCTGATATAATTGTCTCATTAATAACGTGAAGATGTCTACACACCATTAGCAAAATTACAAAACTGTATAGAAGTGTGCATGTTGAATGCAGGGAAAATTTGTTTTCACAAAGAAGTAAAAAGTGCCTCCATGGAAGCTCCATTCGGTAAATAGGACAGATCTTCCGCTACAGTACTGTAGGCACATGTTCGGCACAGGGGCTTTCTCCTTTTCTCTGGTGCTACACAGCAATAGTAAGATCGATCCTCTATTGGAAATGGTTCAGCCCATTGATTTTTTCATAACGGAAGCTCTACGAACCATCCAAGCGCCGGTTCTTGAGTTAGTGTTAAAACTGCTACTTATAGATTTCGTCACTGAAAACTGCGCGCAAAATCGACCGGACGAGTACTGGTAGCGGGAGAACTTACATACCATAGAGCTTTCTTGCATTGGCCGCCCCTGCTTAATCACAATCTGGCAGGCAGCGACTACATCATTCCACTTTTTTGCTTAGAAGGAAGATTCAGAGTAAGCTTAGAAAGAGATAGTAGCCAATCACTACACATTATACTTTTATACAGTTGGCTCGAAAATGGAGGACGGAGCTCATATCGAGATAAACTGCCCGGAGTTACCCATATGACTGCCATTTAAACTGCCGGACCACTGCAGTTTATCTTAAGGAGAGTTTTTTTTTCTAATACAATTTTTTAGGAACATTTTTCACAAGGGTTGCCAACTTTATAAATATTTATTTAAAATAATTGATAAAATAACGGAAAGATTGTAAAGTGATTATCAAAATGAAGGGATTTAAAAAAGTGTACATTACAAAATATTCAGAGAGTTGCCAACTGTTTAAAAAAATAAGTGAAAGTGATAAAATAAATAAAATATTACAATGTGAATATAAAAATACAGAGATTTTAGAATATTTGGTGCTTTGATATAACAATAAAAATAGGGTTGCCAAATATTTAAAAATATTAAATAAAAGATATTGGTAAACTAAATGGAAGATTAGCATGTGAATATTAAAATAAAGAGCTTTTTAAATATTTCGCCTCTTAAAGTATTAATAATAATAGGGTTGCCAACAGATCATAATTATTTATTTAAATAAATTGATGAAACACTAACATACATTCTTATGATGTAAGGATTCAACTCCAGCGGTTTCCAGAAAATCAGATATCGCACACATAATATTAAGAGGGTTGCCAACTGTTTATTAATAAAAAAATATCTAATATATATTTATCTAAAAGAAATTTGTGGGATCATCGATCTAAATGGAACAAATACAAATTTCTGTCGGAATATGTTTAAGAGAGTTACCACTCATTTGAAAAAATTTCAAAATTTAAAAAACGATAAAAAATTTTTGTCTAAGAATTGGTGGTGTAAGGTGCAGCTAATTTTAATATTGACAACACCTTTGTTTTTAAAAAAATTAAAAAAAAAATTAAAGAAATAATTAAAAACAAATTTAAAAAAATTACAAAAAAAAATTGAAGAATAAATTTAAAAAAATATTTTTAAAAAATTTAAAAATTAAAAAGAAAAATAAAAAAATCATTAACCGAAGTTTAGGTATAAAGTATTGAATTAATGTATGAAAGAGCAAAGCATACTTTCCATACAAATTGTTTGAGAGTTGGAATTCCTAACAATTTTTCTGCAAGCTTTGTGCAATGATAAGCACTTTGTAATAAAATAAATTTAATTAGTTGCTATTTGGAAATAAAAATGAAAAGCTTTACTACAAAATTATAAGCACATTGAAATGAATTTCTAAAAAACTGTTTCTCTGCTGCATGAATGGTAAATATTTGCAAAGCGACATGTTTATATTAAACGAAAATTTCATTTAGTTTGCTTTGGCAGACTTTTCAGCTTTGTGTGGCAACCGCATATGCGCCACCTGAGTGGCTTTAATGAACTGCACACAAATGCGCACGTGTGCATCAGTTTGTATGCACTCATATGAATATGCAAGTTCAAAGCTAGCGCAACATATACTTACATACTTGTTTATCTAAAAGTCGGTTTTTGCTTCTATCACCAGCATAGAATTGCTAGAGCACTCATACGCCGTGGCACACATGCCTCAATGGCGAACTGTGCGGTGTAAAAGAGCGCTTGAGTTTGTAAACAACTTTTTTATTTATCTGTCTGTATGTGATTGCATGTGTTTTTTGCTTTCGCTTTCACTTTCCCTACTTTTCACCACACACTGGCTGCGTGTATGCGTGTAAGCGCGTGTGTGTAAGACCGAGAGCTCTTTGAGGTATGTTTTGTTTCTATTCATTACTGTTCACTGAGCTGTACTAAACTAATTATAGCGTTGCCACATGCATTCGTTATATTTATAAATACATACAACTATTTACATGTGTGTGTGTTGTTACCACGTGCATGCTGCATTTGGCATGTTGCATGTTGCATGCATATAAACTTGCCACTGCCGCACTCATCTTTGCGCTTGTCTCCTGTTTATTGCTGCTACATATATGCTGCCAACTAAGTAGTTGCTTATGTATATGTTTAAGTGTATATGTGTGTTTGTGTGCGTCCTATGTGCACATTACTTCTTTATATATATTTATTTGCACAAGATTCTATGCCATTGCATAGCTGCAGGCGTCTGTTGGAGGTTACCAGATGGTTTTGGTGTGTGCGGTTTGGAGCGCAGCGTGCACTCAACTGTCAAACTGTGTAAATATGAGGTGCGGTGTATGAGTGCAGTTATATACACAGCTATATATATATGTATTGCATTATGACATATTTATTTATTTCATACATTTCATACAAATGAGAATTTTGCGAGCGCAATTATGGTATGAAGCAGAGCCTTATACTTAATGGTAGCTAATATTCTGGATTCCTTTGAAAATACAGTAATATTCGCATACGTATATACAAATATGAAAATGTTCATAAATATTTTATTGAAAATCATCGTGTTGGCATCAGAGAGAGAGCAAAGTATCTCAAGATCTCCTATCATTGACTCAACACCTTTTGTTTACTGTTTTGGGTATGAAGTGTGTCATGCTAGACTCATACGAAATTATCTGATTTTATTTTGCAATATTGGCCTTAAGTAGAGGTTGCAAAAGAAATGCTTTACAACGTAGCTGAGGTTCCTACAATCATCAAATGCATTTTTTCTAATGACAAGAACAATAATATGGGGGACTTATGAATATGAGGAGGTAATAAGATACTGAATCTAGTAAGCTTTGGTTTTATACGATTGCTTGAATACTTTTTTTGTAATTTTGCCCGTCAATTTTGGAAAATCCCAAAAATGAAAACTCGAGAAAACGCGCTCTATAGAGCGGCTGCAGCTGCCCGAACGCTCGTATACCTGCTCGGCGCCCGACTGCTTTTAGTGCTGTATCTTCGAAAATAATCCGAATTTTCTTTCCAAAATTGACAGACATATTCTTAGATATATTAGGAACAGATTTAAGCAATAAAAAAAAATCGATTTTTTGAGCCTCCTAAAGCAGGCTCCCCCCTTAAACAATTTGGCAAATGTCGATCCAAAAATTATCGAAAACTAACAACATATATGCAAGCACATGCAAAAGAAAATAAGAATGGTTATGCTTGTAATATTACAATAAAGACTTATATTAAAATACGTGAAAAAATTGTTTGGTTTTTGTCTGTCCGGGTCAAATTTGATCAAATGGTTTATAAATTTATTGAATATCGTTATCAAATGAGAGTTCCACCAAAGGGTTGCAAATTGAAAAATGTCAAATTGAGTTGCCACATGTTAAAAAATAAATAAACTAAATTGTAGCAGCCGGTCAACTGATATGAATATCTATAAAGTGTACTATATTTTATGTATTTATAAGATAATGTGACTTTCTTAAGAAAGCTACTTCGAGCGTTCCTAGCTAACGAACGAGCGGCTGGTCAGTTTTCTCCGAGCACCTGGAGAGTCAGGACAAACATTTTCGCGAGTGGTGCATGCCAAAAATGCAGCGTTCGTTAAAGCAGAGGTGCACAACTAAATTCTCTGTGAAACTCGGTCAATCTGCGACAGAGACGTCTGATATGATCAAGCAGGCTTACCCAGATGTTGCTTTAGCAAGAAGTGGTGTGTTTTGGTGGCACCAGGCCTTTTTGGAGGGCCGAAAATAGGTCGCTGATGAAGACCGGAAGAATGAGCAATTCCAAAGTAAAAACAATGCTCATTATTTTTTTTATCAAAGGCATTGTACACCATGAATTTGTTTCTCCTGGACAAACTGTCAACGCCAAGTTTTACGCGGAAGTCCTCAAGAGACTCAAACAAAGGATTAATCGCTGAAAAGGCCGATGAAAGGGGATCCAAGCAGCATGCACCTCGGCTCTCAAAGCTATTCCGGAGAATGCCTGAAGGAGACTATTTTGAAAATTTTTTAAGAATTTTAACGATTGATTCAATATTTTTTTTTTAAATCCGCAGTCCTTCTACTTTCCGCACAAACCCTGTAATTAGTAGAAAATGTTTTTTGAGAATTTATGTATTAATGGACGGCTTTCTTAATGCAATTTCTTCGAAATTCCAGAAAAAAGTTCCAAATGAGCACTTTTGCTGAAAACCTTATGGAAATACAGATACTTTTAAAATTATTTATTTGAAAATTTAAGCAGATATTTGATTGCAAAAGTACCCAGTTATTACGTAATAAGTTTTCAAAGCAATAAAGTAAACATTCAAAATGAGTTTCGTGCAATTAAAAAGAAATATGGCAACCAACGCTTTTGAAAGCGACCAATTTAAAGCGTCTGCAAAGTTACAACTGTTCGCCCTCTCAATTATGTCGACGTCAGGAAAATATTTTATTGTTCGCCGCACAAAGAAATTCTAGTTAAAATTAATGTACAACAAATTGGAATGCAACAAGTTTTAAATTACTCATTACAACCGCTTTTCGTACTTTTAATTTTCGTACCGCATTATTTTCGCCTGCCACAGCCCACGTGAAGGAGCAAAACGCCACCAGCGCGCTTAGCAGTACAAATAGTGAGCATTAAACTATATACATACATATATAAGCATTATATGCACTCACACCTATATAACTGAAAATATAGAGCACGAACCGCCCATAAAACCCCGGCCCTCGAGCTGCTGCTGCCGCCCATGCAGTGCGGAGCTTTAACCGTTGCCTGCAAGCGCCACAAACTTTTGCCCACAACTGCTCAGAAATGAAATGGCAATAACATGGCAACAGTAACAATAACACTGCGAGCGAAAAAAGTTATTTTACAGTATTGCGAAAAAGTATGTTGCAAATGCTTGGCGGAGAGGCACACAGTTGGGCATCGAACCCACCCAAATTTTTAGGCGTCATTTTTACAACGCATTTCATTGTGCCACTAACCAACTGCAGCGTCGAATAGTTTGCACAAGAAAACTTGTTGATAACTTTTGTGTGCGCGCTTTTTTGTGGTTGCCCGAAGTTGGAATGCACGTTGTTGCTGCTATTGTTGTTGTTGAGCATGGCAAAAAATGCCAAATTGCATTAAGCATAATTTTCATCGCAGCTGTTTCTTTCGTGTTTTTTGGCTGTTTGCCATTTTACTACATTTATTAGTGTTCGTTGTTGTTATTGTTTTTGTTGTTCGTTGGCTGGCAAGTCGTAAAAGATGCCAATGTGAATGGTTTAAATACTTGTAAAACTTTAGCATTTCAAGTTGAGTCATTTAAGTAGAAATGTTGAAAAATTACTTTTCGAGTGCAACGAAATTGTGTGACGCAACGAAATTTCGTCACGCTATCAATATACATAATAAAAGTGAAAAGATGCCACATAAAAATATATGGATAGTGCTGGCTAAAAGTTTTTTTTTCCTAAAAAAATTTGAAATAAATTAAATTTTGTCACACTAAAAAAATGCCACATAGTAAAAAATCAAAAAAAATAATTTTTTTAATTAATTTTTGATAAAAGTGACTAAAAGTATGTGAAGATAAAAAAATTAAAAAAAAAAATTAATTAAAACAGTTGTGTGTGATATAAAACTGTAACGTTTGCAGCATATTTTCAGTTGAGAATTTCGTTTGAAGAGAGTTGCCACCTGTTCAAAATTTTAATTCAACACAATTTTAAAGGCATAATTGAATATATTTATAAAATTAGAATAGAATTTAATTGAGGATTGCACTGCGGCCGAAGGTCTCTTTTGCTCTCCCCAATAACACACGTGCTCATTAAGACCCAGCACTAAGAAAAATTCAAGGAACTTGATGATCGCATTTTCGTATATATGCATCCAAGAGCCTTAAACGTGCGTCTGCAGATTGCTGTACTCAGATTGTTTAGGTACTTGTTGAACATGCAAGGCCCCGTGTAGAAGGCGACAAGTAGACGGAATTTGTCTCATTGTTAGTTTGTAACCACCTATTAGTAGCCTTGCAATGCCTGTTGCTTGCTGCCGATAAGTTTTTCTGGCACTCTTTCCACTTTGCTCATCAGTCAATTTATTGCTGGCTTCGCCTTTAGTACCCATCTCCCAGATGACGTACTACATACTATATGCTTACCAATAAATAGGCAGTTCAGCCATTCTGAGATCGCTTTCAGTGCCGTATGACTGTCGTTAACTATGGCAATTTATTGATTGTGATTGTTCTACAGACTAACTTACAGCTAAGTCCTCTGCTTGAAATATGCTCGGAAAATATCCTATGGGTGTCGAAACTTATTGCACGGTCGGTTCTGTGACGGCTGTATCAATATCTTACAAGCCGTCAGTTTGCCACTGAATAGTGTTATCCTTTAATACTTAGTTTACACTTCTTTGCGAAATTCATCATTTTGGTAATGCCGTCCCTTAGAAAAAGAGTCTATAGTGTCTGTTCATCGGAGGTTTCCATTTGTTGAGCCGAGACTGCTTCTTCCATATCCATCTGCTGTCGTGAGTAGAATAGTATAATTTTCTGTTTAACTGATTAATAACGGTGTGAGTTCCAGTTTGACCCCAAGTGTTGCTAGCAAGTCTTTTCAGCTTCGATAATTGAAGTCCTACCGAAATCTACGACTCTTTCGATGCCCAGGCCACCGCATCTGATGCTGCTTGGCTTACAACCCCAGGATCTACCCATTGTTTGCATATCATGAGCGCTTATGCGGCTTCTATCAGTGATAGTTCCAAATGTCTATTCTACTGTAGAGTTGAAGAGTTCTCATCACACATTTTGGACAGGATAAAAGAAGTCTTTGACAGGAATCACTAATAATAGATACTTTGATCCGCATCAACTTTCGTTAAAGGTCGTAGGTTTTTAATGGATTGCTGTGGCTCAAATCTTACAAAGTAGAGAACCAAGGAAGATTCAAGGCTTGTATTCATTCTGAATATTTTAATATTTCACGACTCTGTATATGGTAGTAGGTTCTACGTAATCAGAACACACTAGGCATTTGGTCCCGCCGGGAATTATCGGATGCATTCCTGGAACTCTCCGAGGGAATTTTTTATACCTGTTCGGTGCGTCAATGCTTTCATCTAAATATGGTAACCAAGCCATAAATCCAAAACTGTACATAAGCCAATAATTTAATAGGGGATCGTTGTCTGGGCGAGGGCGTTTGGATAAACACACGATATTCTTACTCAATATCTTACTCCTAACAGCTTTAGACATAACTGGCAGATACTTTGAGGCGAAAGCTATTGTTAGACTTAGGGAAGCTGGTTATATGACGGATACTGAGTAGTGATTGATCACTGTGTCACCGAACCTTCTCCTGCTGGTTTCTTCTCTGCTCACACACTTTTGAGGAATTTGCTGACGGGGCGGTGCCGTTGAAGAAGTGGTGCAGTGAAGTTTTGTACGCATCCATCGGAGTTAAGTAACCTGTTTGGAGCTTTCCATCAACTCTAGCTTCAGTCATCCAGACCACTTCAAGCGGAGGAGGCTGCCATGAGGTTAACATTAGATGTGTTACTTTGAAGGGCAGACAGTCAAGGAGAGCACGGCCTCATTAGTGATACAAAAAACATAACAGAGATAAGTAGTTTCATTGAGGGTGCCAAATGGTTCGAACACCTCAGCGGAACGTGATATCAACATATCTTAGTATATCATTTGAGAGTATATCAAAATGTCGCTATCAGCGCTAATCACCTATCTATGTAGCCATCTCCTTCGTATGTCAGACTTTTAATTTAACTTTTCACAACTTTTCAAAAATGAACAGAATGCAATTAAAATTACTCTTAACCTTGACATTGAAAACTTACTGGGCGTCAGCTCATTAAAAGTCGAGGTCAATGGCTTTAGAATGTTTTGAGTAGAATCTTCACTCAGATATTGGAGACAGAAGAAAAGCAGCTTGCACAAGATATATATAAAAATATTTAACTGTCGCGCGTGTGTGTGGTGCTCTTCAGCAGCGTCTACTTGCAGCTAAGCTCATTTTTTATTTAAGCCGCAGCAGACGACTCAACAACCACAAGATTGGATTTGTCGTTGAATTTGGAGATTCTTCCGCCGTGGTAGTGATGCGGTAAGCGCCTTAAGAAGACGAAAACCCCTGCACATACACTGACACACTACAAATACCTGGGGCAGTTAATTTTTGCCGTTATTTTATCAGAAAGTTACAAGGTTAACGGTAATATACGCGACGCTTAAGGGTATTCGTATGTTGACTTGGGTACACGCATATTTTTGGTTTATTTCGCTGTTCGTAAATATGAAAATCGGTGCACGAAAGTTTTTTATTGCATGTGTGTACGCATTTACGGGACTTAAGCAAATAAAAAATTAATTAACATTCGGCGAAAGGTGGTATTTACACACGAAGTTACGCCTCGAGAAACTTGCTTTAAACGGAAAGTCGTTCGACTGTGTGGAGAGAGTTGGTATGGCAATTGGTAATACAGTTAATCCTACCAAATTAATTTTCTGCCTTAAAGTTATAATGAATATGGGTTTTAGTGGCGAAAAGTTAAAAGGGTGCTTCCGTTTCAGAGTTTGTTTAACTGCTAATAGTACGAAATTGATCAGAGGGCTGAGATTATTTTTTTTTTTTTATACCTTGAAGAGATCCCATAAAATATATATATAAATGATCAGCATGATGATCTGAGCCGATTTGGAACTGTTCGTCTGTCAAGGCAATAATGCAATGCCCGAAGAAATTGTTCAGATCGAGTACCTATAGCATATAGCTGTCATACAAAATTACCGAAGAAAGCTCTTAGGAATCTTTAGTATTTGTAAAGAGCTTCATAGCTTCGGTATAACTCATGTTAACCTGTTTTGCTTGTTTTGGAACTCATTTTAAGATACTTGAAGGTCCACAGCGCTAAGTAACCTTCGATTTGATTGTATTTGTGGGTTCATTGTTAATAGTCTTTTTTGTTGTTACTTGAGTCAATGTTCTTGCTTGATTAATGCTGAAATATCATGAATTTTTTTTCCCACATTAGATTTTCAGAATAGTCGGTTATTCGAGATGTCGATGAGTAGAGTCATTGAGGTAGTCTATTTTTTTGGAATTCTATTACTGTCAGTCCACACAAAAATGAACAGTGAAAGGCAAATGAGTGTCACCGAAGCACATTTGTATGGAGGAAAGATCTACTCAGAGAGGGTGGTAGAAAAGCAAGATGAATTCTGTGAGGGATCGAAACCGGAATAATTAGAATGACAATATACCAATAGCCATAATATATTGGGTTTTAATGGACCCTTGTTCCGACCAACCTAAAAGATTTTCGATAAAAAGTCATGTATAAGCATTGAAACCATATATTGAGTACTTAGGGGCTTAAACAGTTTTGGTACGATTTATGCAATTTTTAGTCATAAGGTCGCACATCTCAAATGCACCATTCATACAAAGTTTTAGAGTAATGTCACGATTCTCGAGATATGTGATTTCAACTAAAAGTGAGCGGTGCCAAGACCATAGTCCAATTTTCACACCGGCTCCCATAAAGCCATCCCATACCATCTCGGAAGTAAAACTTAACGTCTGTGGCGTATTTACTTATTGATTTATCGCAATTTTAGTAGTTTTTAACAGTACCGTTATAAGGGGAGTGAGCGGTATTATCATCTGGTTTCGCACTGTCGGTCGGAGTTCTTATAATATTTGTGCTAAGCGAATTTGGTTCCCGTAGCTTTAGTTGTTTAAGAGATATGTACATTATTCTTATTAGAAGGCGGGGACACGCCCAGTTTTTCAAAATTCAACAGATGCCACTCACCACTGCAGTTCCTTGTGGTAAGTTAGAGTTCTATATCTCAATTTAGTGCTTAGTTTTGGCACGTTATAGGTGTTCGGCATAATGGCGGTTTGTGGGCGTGACAGTGGCCCGATTACGCCCATCTTTGAAATCATTTTTTTGCCATGGAATACGTATACCTAGTTTCATGAAGATATCTCATTTTTTACTCAAGTTACAGCTTGCACAGACGGACGGATGCACGGAAAGACAGACCCGGATTTCAACTACAAGTCTTGTATATCTTTCTCGATTAGTTTTAGCTGATACATACAACCGTTAGATGAACAAGGTGTTGCAAGAGGTTAAAGATACGAGTTATTGAGGTTAGCTAGTTTTCAGTAAATAAATATCACGGTGAAGGATAAACCTGGAGTAAACGAAATATTTGCAAAATACCCACATTGTTTTATTTTCATCGCTGGTAAGGTGAGAACTTGCGCCGACAGGCAATTATCCAAATCCAACCGGCTAATTTTGAGTGCTGTTTTTAACTTTCTTTTCCTGTTTAAAAGTATTATAACCTCACACACATTTTGCACTGTCATTCATACTGCGATATTTGGCTTTGCTTTGCATTTCAAAAACAATTTCACACTTCACCATAAACAAAACACAAATCGTTAAATTTTAACTTCAAATTCAATCACTTGTTGTTTACACACGCGCTTTCTGTCCGTCCGCACAAAAAACACTTAACCTCCAAACGCTGCGAACATCACCAAGCGACTGAACTGCAATAATTGAGCCACATGCGAGCATATTGCCACAGGCCACTGAGTACTGTTGCCTTAACTTGCGCTCTAATTGTAGTGAGCGAGAGCGACATTTTGTTTGAGCAATGTAAACAAAACATGCGCAGTGTGAACTTGTCTTCGGTTTATTGAAAGTTTAGTGGGATAATTGGGAAAATGTGATTCCATCATAAAAGGTGTTTCCCATGGAGTACACTCTGTGAAATAAAAATTTGTAGAACTTAATGATAAAAAGCGAGAATATTAATGCACCTTGGAGTACTAAATTTTGTTGCATCATACATTATTTGAAAATAAATCGAGAAATTCATTTTTGTAATGTTTTTGATAATTATAAATACGTTAATGTCACCACAGTCCTCGCAGATTGTAAAACCGGTTGCAAATATAATAATTATTTTTTTGTAAACATTTTTGCTTTTCAAATAGAGTCGTTAACTTTCATAAAGATTTTCAGAAAGTATAATAACAGTGTCGTCTCCCAACAAATTTTACACAAGCTGGTTGGTTTTAGAGTATAACGTCAGCTGAAATGCAAAACAACGTATCATCACAAAAAAATTGAAAATTGATGTCAGATGTAATAACCAATATATAACCATTTTATGACCAAAATCCAAGTTTTCTTTCAATGTGAGTGGTTTCATTATATGCTGTTCCTTAGAAGGCCTCAATGGTATGGTATAAGATTAATACATCTTATTTCCCACTCGAGACCAAATTTAAATTCAATTTTGTATTTGAATATGTAAATAACTTTAGCGTCAGTTTGGCTACCATTACGAGCTTCACAGCTTCCCCCTTTTAGGTCTTGACAATCGTCGCTTGATTTTATCACTAGTGATCTTCGATCATTATGCGGCTTATGTATTTATTTATCGACAATGCCATAAAACATATTTCACTTTAAGCTGTCATATCCATTTTAGCCTGTCTTGCAAATAAGTGGTAAGTATGATCATGCCCAAAAATCAAAAATACTTTGTGGATCTCAACTCTCACATTTTATTGTCACTTTTTAGTTCAATAAACAAGTAAAGATGTAGCTTTGTTCACATAACCATCAAAAACTAAAAAACCTAAAGCAAAGCTGGCACGCCATACCTGCAGCACAAGCCACGTCCTGATACTAAATTTTAAATATAATTTCTGGCAATCACTTATGGACTTTTCCATTACATATTGCCTTAGAAAAATCCACATGGCCATCATATCCTAATAAAGCTATATATTCTTAAAACGGTGTCTCAGTGGTCATGTGCATTTGCTGAATAACCTTAAATGATGTAACCAATGCAGTATGAGATGAATTTCCTTCAAAATATTCAGACATTTAAAAATGAAGAAAATAATACAAACGACGCGTTGATGTTTATGTCATGTAAACACGATGAACGTTATAAGCCTCTCTACCTAAACTCATTTCGTTTAAAATTGTTATCAGAAATCTATTGTGGATTCTTCAGGACTTGGGTACTGAACTTTTAAGTAGTTTCGGTATTAGAGTTAACAAAAATTAAACCCCACACCTCGTAAAAGTGTTCATCTGGTAAAAAAAATTCATTAGTTTCCACAATAAGAAATCAGGTAAACGACAAAAACGTCGTATATGTATGTTATCCTAAACATAAACAAAATGTACCGAAGATTATAGTGTTGCCTAAATTTTCCACGGCTTTACAGTTTCGAAGATTACTGGTGTCGGACAAACAAGTTTACCATAAAGAATTTTTTGCTGACCTTCGAAGTTTAGTCTCCGCCCCGTCCTAAGTTCTCAAAAGTGTAGAAGAGAAAGAATATGATTTAAGACGGTCCGATATCGGTGAACTGATTCCGACGAAGGCGATGATTCTTTAGCTCCTTGTAGAAAATGGGGCGTGTGAACATTTTTAGATCGATATATCAAAAACTGATACAAGAACTTAATTTTTAATATCTAGTTCCCGTATATATAGAAAAAAGGGGCGTAGAACATTTTTAGATCATATCTCAAATTAAATTACTAAAAAAATAATTAAATGGAATTAAATTACTAAAAATAATTAAAAGGAATTCAGTAAAAAAAATTTCCAACCGAAAAAATGTCACTCATACGCCACGTAAGACCTTACACAGCCAAAATTTCCACAAAACACATACCCTCGCTGCTGTTTCGTTTCATAAATTTGAAAACGCCAACAACAAAATGTACAGAAAATGTTAACATAGCGATGTGTCAGTGTGTGTATGCTCACACATCAGTCCGCTATTTTAAACAAACGCTAACTGCATTGTGTCCGACAACGTTGAGCTGAACGCCACCATTTTTGTGCACATTTGGCAGGTAAACATTTCATTTCGCTACATTTTGTTGCAATCGCCTTATTATGACTCGCAGCACCCCCACGTGGCGAGTGAGTGACGGCAAACATGCAAGTGGCAAGCGTGTAATGCATGCCAGCGCGATGCTTTGGAAATTCGTTAATTTGAATTTGTCCGTTGGTGTGAAAATGCAAATGTAGTCAACAACAAAAATGTGGGCGCACAAATTATTTACTCGCTTGAAGGTAAACAATTGTGCATATGAGTGAGGTAATGCTGATGTTTTGAGTCAATCATGTGGGGGCGAACGCTATAAACTGTCTTTCGTGTGAAATAATGTTTGTTTAATTATTTACACAATTTCTAATCAATTTTATATTAGCCAAACCGAGGAGCATTTCGAACACGGAACGCTGTAATTCTCAACCTGTTTTAAAATTTTTTTCCCAATTCCGTTAGTTGTAGAATATTATTGAAATATTGTTATATTTAATGAAAATTATCGATTGTCATAATGTTCTGCAGTGCAACTACAACAAATCAAAAGTCAACGCAGCGAGTAAGATATCGGTAACTAATATTGCAAAATAGTCGATTAAAAAGCAATTTATATTTGTATGGCGTAGCTTCAATCAAGAAAATATTTAGATAATCTTTCTTCAAAACAATATCCAAATTTATCGATTAATATATCGATGTTTGATATTGACAAATTATTGATTTTTTTAATTTTCTGCTTTAATGCTATTTAGAATGAAATCAGCTTGTAGAAAAAAAGTCGATTATTAATTGCATATTATCGATTATTTAAATATAGTAATATTTATCCAAAATTAACGGTTGACAAAAGGTTGCGCAGAAGAAATACAGAAAACCAAAATTCAATTCAGCGGGTAAGATATCGATACATTATATTGGAAAGAAATCGAATAAAACGCATTTGCAAACGTACACAAATTAATATGCAGAAGCTGCAATCGTGCAATGACAGTATTATAAGCAAATAAATAATTTAGATACCAATAATTTGTAATATAAGTCTATTTAAAAAAATATATTGATATTTATCGATTAATATATCGATGTTTTTTACTGAAACTTTATCGATTTTTTAATTTTTATACGCAAAAGAAGAAAATAGTAGTTCTATAATCGAAGAAAATATCGATATTTATTGAATAATATGTATGTATGTCGATTTTTATACCAAAAAGTTATCGAATTTTTTAAATTTATATGCGCATATAGAAAATATAGTGGTTAAAAATGTATGCTAAAAGAAAATATCGACGTTTATCGATAAAATATCGAGGTTTTATACTGAAAAATTATCGATTTTGACAACTTTTATTTGCATATCGAATAAAAAAATTCACGTTGTATAAAAAATTGCACGAAAACACTTTTCTACGCAATATTGTCATAACCGCATTCCGTTACAGTAAAGTATTCAACCGAGAATGAGCAAACTATTATTATTCATAATTGGATTTTTAGCCACAAAATCGTACATAGGAAAGTTTTCTAAGATAAATATGTAAGTAATATAAGCTTCATTGAGTAAAATATTATTTTTAAAGACTTTCTTCGATAATCGATCAGTTGAGTATTGAAAGTATATATTTAGGCGGGATTTTTGAATAAAAAAAAACTTAAGGACAACTGCTTATCGCCAAGTAACTGGTAGCTAAGTACTGTAGAAATTAGAACAGCCGCTTGATGTAGTTACCAAATGTGTTTTGACTGTATGAACCTCTCTTCAAAGCTTAAGAAATGCTTTGCGGATACAGCGTTTTAAGAAAAAGCAATATTGCATTTAACATCATTTTCCAAAAGGCTTTAGAAAATGAGGTTAGCTGAACTTAAAGTAGGGATTGTTATATATAGTATACAATTTTCAGAAAAATTAATATTTGAGTTGAATTGTTTTTTATGCTAACCAGAATATAAAATAATTATAAGTTGATTACTTTCATAAAGCCAATTTTTACGCATAAATCTGCTTATAATTGCATTAGAAAAAGTTTTGCAGCATTGCAATTAATTTATTTTGAAGAATAAACATGCGTTTGCAAAAAGTTAGTATACATTAGGGTGGACCAAAAAAAAATTCGAATGTTGTTTTTTCGTTTCGTACTCCTAAAAATTGTTTGATAAACACCTTTAAGAAGGGCTCTCCTAGTATTAACTCATAATTGTAACGAGAAGGTTTTTCGATTAACAGTTTTCTAATTTATTCTTATTATCAGATAAAAAAATCATATCTTGTTGCCAACTACCGGAAAAATTTAAGTTTTATTTAATAAAAATTTTTTCAGAGTAGTCAACAAAAGCGAGAACATTCAATTTTTTTTACCAACCCTAATATACATCTACATATGTACTTGTATGTTTGCATGCTTGTTATATGAAATAATTACAAAAATGCAGATAACAGTGTCATGTTCATGTTTATTAAATTACAAAATGAATTTGTCACAAAAAACGTTACACATTTTCATAATTTTTCTACGCGAAACCTATTAAATGTCATGTTTAAACTTTTCTATCAGCGACCACAGGGCGTATACGTAACATAAAAATATACTACACTTTATGCTTGCTCATATACTACCTTTACGATTATGATTATTATTATGTCTAATTAATATTAACTTAAATATATTTTCATAACGTGAGCATATAACGGTTGTTTACATTTAGTTGTATGTGTGCTTCCTATGAAAGGTTGTTTCACTGAATTTGATATGAGTTTATTTGCAGTATCACGCTAGGATGTTTACCATAAATATTTATGCGCAAGCCAAGCATCAAAGTAAGCATATTCAGCTTTAACATAATAGCAAATTTACATATGAAGTTGTTTATGAAAATTTCATATCAGATTTCAAGGGAATTTTATAATCAAGCAATTAATTAGTCAATAGAAGCTTCTTTCTAATGCTTAAATTTAATATTTTTAAATTGTTGGAAAGTTAAAGAATATTTAAAAAATTTAAATTAGTAGGAATTTTCTTTTCATTAAAACCATTTCCATAAGGATTTTACAATTGAAAGGCAAACACTTGATTCACACTTCTAGCAGATCGAACAAGGGAGATGTTTACAAACTAGGAAGACGGTCCGAAATATTAAACTGAATCAAAGCGAAAGAGATGCGCTACTATGCAGAGAACAGCAGCTAATAGAGTCGCCTCGGCGTACGGCACTGTATTCTAACCCGTTATGGTAGTGATAAGCGGCTCATCCCAACATTTTAGTATCTAAAATACACATGCCCAAGGCAACAAGAAACACTTCATGGGACAGAGAGTAAACCGCCAAACTTCAATACACTTGAAAATACGGCGATGCTAAAAATACAGATGCTCTCCACCTTTTTTCTGAAAATACCCGTACAACATGGGAAAAGCAAACTGTCCTGCAAGTATTTAAATATTTAGTATTTTGGACAACAAAATACGGAAAATCTTATAGGAAAAATAATATCTAGTGGCGAAAACTGGTAGCAAATTGCCTCATACGTTGGGCAAGTACTTAGCGCGAAAAAATGAACACGAACGCGGACCTTCCGCTCCCGAAGAATTTGGTTCAATAGAAGTTGAGACAAATAGATTGATGCTGGCGACAAAATCGTAGGCATCTCTGGACTTAGAGCGAGTAGAAATTGGCCCACAATGGATTTACCTTGGAAACTTTAGCCTGAAGTAATGCGAAGGCGGTTCCGAAGCATGGCAAGAATCCACGATAGAAGGAAGAGTGTTTTAGTGGGTACACCATTCACGAAGGATGACGATCCATGTAAGATGTGAAGACATTTTAAACTGCCACGACAGAGACTATAACAAGTCAATTAAAAATTCTAGTGAGAGCCACTTTGTTAACTTCTAAAGAAGTTGTCTCGTAACTAAGATCTATAACTGTCAAAATATGTAGAGGTCATATATCAGAACTATATGAATCACCCTATATGAATCAGAACTATATGAATCACAACTCAAGTATTAAGATTTCCGTCAGCTGATTTCATGCGGAAAGTGTTCCACAAGTTCACTAACGATTACGCAAATGTGGTAAAGTCTAAAAATAATGTACTGAATGGAAAATCATTACTAAGCAATAAATTCTTATATAACAAAACCCAGTTCAGCACTTAGTATTCCATACATAACAAAATCTCCATCAGCTTAGCGTAATTTGTACAAACAACTCACAACCTTCATACTTCATTCAGCTGCCATTGATAAATGGTTTTCAATTGCAATTAATATTCTTGTCCATTCGCCAGGTATTGAGTGCAGCTACCGAACAAAAATGGGCTCACATCATTTTTCATTTACCACACATACCTAAAAATGTATGAACTCGCGTAAACTCGGTGTGTGGGGGTGCGTAACACCGTGACCGTGCACTTGGCGGAACTCGTGCTTGAAGTGTGCGCCGTGCTGGGCCACGCTGGCCTGAAAATAATGGTTTTGAAAGGCAAAAAAAACAGCGCAGTTTTGACATATCGATACAAAAGCAATCAATCACATACCCAGCAGGAGTTCCACTCTCGCAGAAATTTATGAGGCGTCAATGTGATGATTTGCTGCATATATTGCTGGCCGATCGTATGCTGAAGAAACAAATGTGTTTTTGTGTTTATCTGGAAGGTTTTGCAAAATGGTTGGTTAGAGCAAGAACTTTAGACCTCGGAATGCAATGAGTCACACATCGCACCATAAAAGAATAGCCATAAAAATATCGTTTTATTTCGTTAGAGTAAGCAAACCTCGAAACCATAAGTTCATCGATTTTCAAAGACTTCGAATAAGGAAGCTTGGTTTTTGAAGTTTGAGGCGTTTTAAAAAAGCCAAGTAAGTCTTAAGCTTACAGTCTGCTCCAGTCGACATAAAATTTTACTCGTAGAGTTGGTTTCTGAACTTAAGTTTAGACCTCTAGAAGTTTAAAACGTTTGAGAATACCTATGTAGCTTGTAAACTCAATGTAATAGTGTCAATGATTTTCACTCAACCAAATGAAATTTCAACTTAAGGCTACACACACTTTAATTTGGAGAGTTTGGTATAGAATTTGTGAAGTGTTTCAGAAATTCAAGGTTAAGAATCTTTAACACGTTGCTCCCAATTTGTTTTACTCAAAACTAAAATTGCCCGTATTTCTAGACTATATTTCAATTTGTTGAGTTTAGTTTTGGAAACTTCCTTTTGAAGTTCTCACAGTGTACTTAATGTTCCACAGACTTCAATTGAAAGCTTGATTACGAAAATTTACCTAGTAGGTCTAGAATCTTGCACTGTTAGAACCCCGAAGTTAACTAACCGTCTTTTTAGTAAAAGTCCTTCTTCAAAATTTTAATTTATTCCTCAAAATCTATATCGTTCCCCTTAATGTAATCCGCCTTAACCCCAATACACTTGTACGAACGTTTCTTCTAATTCTCGAAATGGTTTTTAAAGTCAATTTCCGGAATAGCCTTAAATGCACATAGAGATTCACGTTTGATGTCTTCAATTGACTCAAAACGGTGTTTTCCAAAGCGGTCGTTTGAGTTTGCTGAAAAACCAGAAGTCACACGGAGTTAAATCAGGCGATTCATTCATTGGTTGCGACACAATATTGGTTGAAAATTTATGGAAAACCTCACGAAGAATCAATGCAATATGAGACGGTGCATTATCGAAGGTGCAAAAACCAAGAGTTGCGGGCCCATAATAGCGGCCTATTTTTAAGAATAGCTTCGCGCAAATGACGCAGAATACTCAAATGGTATTTCTTGTTAACAGTTTGGGTGGTCGAAAGGAGTTTGCATTGTACCACACCTCGATAATAGAAGAAAATTGTCAACATAACCTTGATTTTTGACTTGCCTTGACGTGGTTTCAAATTTTTGGGCTAACCTTTGCCACGATATTCGGCCGATTGATCGTCTGTTTCCGGGTGGAAAGCATAGATCCAAGACTCATCGCTAGCAACAATACGTTTTTTCACATCCTGGTAGTCGGGAAGGTATTGTTACACAAACGTTAACGCGACGCCTTTTTTCGGAAAAATTGAGTGATTTTGGAATAAACCATCCTTTCACTTTTCTTAGACCCAAATGATCTTTTAAAATGGTTTTCAATGATCCTTCCGATATTCCAATGATACGAGTAAGTTCTCTGACTATGAATCGTTGACTTTCAAGCACCAATTCGTTTATATTATTGACGTGTTGATCATCAGTGAATGTTGATGCCCGTCCTGGACGTGGTTCGTCGTCAACGCGTTTTCGATCCTCCTTGAGTAATTTGTTTCAATCAAAAATACATACTCCAGACAAACTGTTATCACCGAAGACTTTTTTCAGCATTCTAAACATTTCGACATTAGAAATCTGATTCCGCATACAAAATTTAATGGAACTTTAATGCACTTTATGTACTTCAGAAAGGCAAGCGTACTCGTATACTAAAACTAATGTTTCAAGTGACTTTTGGCGCAGATGTCACTAATAGTCATTACAATCTAGAAAAAAGTATTTCGACGAATGTGTGTTCCCGCGAAATTTAAATTAAAAGTCTTACTATTTTTTGTTTGTATATTTCGGTCGGTATCTGCAGAGTTTGAAGTATTCCAGCAACTCGAAAGACTGAAACCCTAAATGATAATATTACCTCTCTTTCCTCCACTAAAAATTAATATTGTTGAACTTTCTTTCAATTTCCTGCCGCAGCTGCTGGCAGTTTTTCGAAATAACTAAAACTATTTTTCAACACATACTTTGCACCGTTAACTTTGTTCGGCTCGTACATTGTTTCCGAGAGCCAACTTGAGCAGCGCCGAATGCAAGTAAGTTAAGTGAAGTAAAACTATTTTAGTTAACAAGAAAATTTTGCAGTTCACAGGCTTTTACACTTTCAGCCGCTTACACACAAGTAAAACATGTTGTAGTAACACTTACGAACCGCTACAAACATAACGGTATATATTAATTGTACACTATTTATTTACATAAGAAGTAAATTTCTTTTGAAGAAAAATACTTCCTCAAATGTGCTTTTGTAAAGTCCAGTTCTTTTATATGTTTCGTTCCGAAGCTACGTAAAAAGGACTTGAGTGCATGAAAATGTAGATTAGAGCTGAAAGGGTGTTTTTCACTGTAATATGTATTTGCAAACCAAAAAAGTAGAAGATAAAAAGTAATTGCTTGAATTTGTTGTGAGAAATTAGAAAACTCATTACATTCTAAAAATATCTAATCTACTACTACGATAACTTATTATCTTTCTTTCCAGTGACATTTGGATATTGCGATATAATACAACTCTTCACTTCACTTTGGTTATTTATTGGACATCTCTTTTCGACTTATGGAAATATCATTTCGACTTATGACAACAGTAAAACGAAATGTAACGGATGGTAAGAGTCTAAATCGAAAAAGATACCTCGTCATGACATTTGCTCTTTCACAAGAAAGACACATCAAGCGGAAGAACTATTTTAAAGTCGAACTCTGACAAATATCCCGGAATTATCCTAGATAACAAACCAAGTTGGAGAGAACACGTTGAGAGCAGGGCTTTCAAAGCCTTTCGAATGTGGAACTCAAACAAAAATATGGTGTGTTGGATGACAGTATCGAAAAACTGCCGCATTAAGTCCTATGAGCATGTGTATTTGCTCCAAAGGCTGGAGGTCATATTACACAGAGTAAACATAAAGTTACTTTGGGTTTGTGCAAATGATGAACATACACAAAAGCTCTTTCCTCTTCTTCTTCTTAATTGGCATAAAAACCGCTTACGCGGTTATAGCCAAGTTTACAATACTGCGGCAGTCGTTTCTTCTCTTCGCTAGTTGGCGCCAATTCGACATTCCAAGTGCAGCCAGTTCCTTCTCCCCCTTGCTTTTCCAACAGACTGCAGATCTTAACCTTCCCTCCTTCCCTCGGCGGTTACTGCATTAAATACTTTTAGAGCTGGAGAGTTCTCATCCATTCGGATGACATGATCGAGCTATTAATAATTCTATTAATTCGCTGAACTATGACAATGGCGTTATATGTCTCGTACAGCTGACCGTTCCACCAAATGCAGTTTGCACCGCTAAAAATGCGCAAATAACTATATATATCTTCCGCAGAACGTTCTCTCGAAAACTCGTAACGTCGATTCATCAGATGTTGTCATCGTCCATGCCTCTGCATCATATATCAACACGGCGACGGTGAGTGACTTATAGAGTTCGGTCTTTGTTCGTCAAGAGAAGATTTTACTTCTCAAGTAACTGTGAATTGAAATAGCATATCTATTGGAATTTTAAGGAACCTTCTCCTTTTGATGCGAAGCAACTCCTTAAGTGTGTGGGACCCCATTGCAATGCATGGTTCTGACCGCGTCATCTTAGGTGCTGCCACAGAGCGGGATAGTTCGTTGACTGGCTCATTGCCGGCAACCCCTTATGCCCCGACACCCAGATTAGGCTTCCTATACACTACTCCACTAGAAGCGATTTAACCTCATACGCTGAGATCGCTTTTAGCTTGACTGTATGGCGAAACGCTGGATGCGATAGTTGCGGTGGAGATTGAGTTATGTACACTGACTGTTGGACTAATTGAAAAATGCTCGGAAAACGTCCCATTGGTATGGATAATTTGGTATGCTTATCCCGCAATGCCTACTCCAATGCCTTCCGGTGTTTTCAAGCCCTCAGTGTACCACTGGATAGTACTGTCTCTCAGCCGTATATCGAGCGTAGAGTCATTCCAGTCTGTCATGCTGCCGAGAGTAACTCTATAATTCTTTGTAAAGTTAATCGTCTTTGTAAGGCCGTCCATTGGAAGAAGGGCCAATGGTGTGCTTTCCCTTGGGCCTTCATATGTTGAGACGACATTATCTTCCCTTTGTCAAAACTCTCTGCCGCCATTAGCAGAATGGAATGTTTCGCTACCTGAATTATCACTAGATGCAGCGGTGTGACCTCCAGCATGGCTTCAAGTTCTGCAGTGGAGCAAGTACCCCTGAAGCGCAGACACTGGCGAGCCTTTGAAGCTTCGGTAGGTGAAGGCCTACCGAAGACTATGTTGCCTTGGAAGCCCAAGCCACAACTAAGTGACAATAGGCCTTACAATCATGGTATACAACCATCTTATGATACTTAGCTTGCATCCTCAGAATCTTTGTGGCTCTGGACAGCGTTAGATTTACATGCTTACACCGTAATTTTGAGTCAAATGCGAGGATAAGGAATTTGACATCTTTGGACTCCTCCAACTCCCTGCCACCGAGTGGTAGGGGCCTCAAGCCCGGAAGAGAGAGAGAGAAGATAAAAGGGACCACGGTGGGTTTTGCCGGGTTGATATTCAGCCTTACCGTGTTGCATTTCGTGAGTTAATAAAGTATTGCTTTCTGGAGGAAAGATACTGTTGAATTTGGGCTCTGCACCAGGGAAATCAACCGTTGAAAAGAGATTTGCTAGGTTGGAAAGAAGCGCAATGAGCACCGAGGACAATGAAAGCAGTGGACGCCCAAAAAAGGCAAAAGCTCTATGGAAAATGGGTACCGCGCGAGTTCATAATCCAAAAAAACAACGAATTGCTGATCCTGAAGAGTGTTTGAGTGTTCTTTAATCGTAAACAAACCAAATTTTTGCGTCGGTGTGTGCCTCGAAAATATTTTTATATACTCAAATTATATATATCAAATAATAGACCTTTTTTTCAAGACTGCAGTTATTCCGCGTTTTTTTGAGTTAGATATCGCGTTTGGCTTGCTATGAATGCCTTTGCGTCTTTTCTTTCTTTGTTTGAAGTAATAAAATTTTCAATTGCACATCTTACATGCATTTTGAACACAAGTTTAAGATTTGAAATATAATTTTGGTATTTATGAATTGTATTGACTTTTAACATTAAGAGATAAATAGTATCCTACGTCGGTCCCCACCAATTTTCAGCCAAATCGCTTGAGCCGTTTTTGAGTTATAAATAGTGTAACTAACTCAACTCTCTTTTATATACAAGGTATGTCGCATATAAATAGAGTGTTTTATAAATTTACTCACGCACTGTTGAGGTTAACCTGCTTGAAGCATAAAAAGTTTGATCTCTTGTTGACATTTCATGACAACTAAACACAACAATGCGCGCAATCATATATCGATCAAAAAGTGACATTCATACATACCCATAAACATGGTGTAATTTATGCAATAAAAAATATTAGATTGGTATCGTTTATAAGGTTTTCGTTTACTGAAACATTTCAAATGATGAAAAAGTTTATGGTACATGGAATTTTCCATAATGTCCGTTTTAAGCATTCCAAGAATTCCGTTTGAATGTACTTGTATTCTTTCCTTCTGCTTTCTATACTTGATTTTCTACACTACACAGCCTTAATTTACTAAGGGAGAAAAGAGAGCCATTAACCCATTGCCGTTTGAGGAGCAAACTTCAATACATATAAATTTTTATTTCTTTCCTTCTTTTACTCCTTTCTTCGATTGCGTGACACGATTTGCCTAGAGGAAATCGCTTTAGCTTCGTATTTTTGAAAGCAACATGTGACCTCTGCTTAGCAACTAGTTGCAAGGAAGGGAATTAGGGCAGTGGGTTAATGTTAGGGACATGCTTTTATGTACACATTTACATTTTGTGTTAGAATATAAAAAGTGTATCATGCGATACAGGAAGTGCCTATCATATGTTACAATATTATGTTAAGAGTACATCTAACATGTTTTTGGGATGTCTCTAACTTTGTTTTAGATGAGAGAAAACTCTAAGAGGCTTGTCGATTCATGGAGATTTGAAACCAGCTTCGGAAATGGGTTTGATTTACCACAAAGGCCTAAATGTGTCATTTTTCCTTGAACAGGGTGTTTTTTTGTCAAAAGCTTATATCCATATAAAATTCATCAGAGCCACTATATATATATGTATATAAATAGATATTGAACCTATTGAGAAATACAGCTGCCATACAAATTAACAGATCAAACTAAAATCGTTGTATGGAAAACTAATTTATTTGGAATGACATTTTCACGAAATTTCGCAAAAATTATTACCCAAGGCAGCACTATAATCTCCCAACATATTGGTTCAGACCACTATAGGATATAGCTGTCATACAAACTTACCGAAAAAACCAAGTTCAATTTCGTTTTTTTTTTTTTTCTTTATTCCAGAAGAACAAGGAAACAGTAATTTCTGGTGGGAGAAATTCTAGAGCTTGAATCTGCTAAGGAGCTGAGCTTCTAACTCATAATTTTTCAATGATCGTCCATCAAGCGCGACTGAAAAATTTTGCAGGTTACCAACTTTTTGTAATAAGTGTGAGGTTGAAAATCTTTTATTTCAGACCATAAACATACAGATGAACTCACTGGAATCAATGTTAATCAACCCGGTATATTTTTGACGGACTTAAGTGGTTTTTGCTATGCGTAGGCCTTAGTGGCCTCTCTATGAACTTTTAGTAATTTAAATGGCAATTCTATACATAATGGGCCCCCTAAAGGCCTAGGTAAGTCATCAGACATTCTCTCTACCTACCTAGCCTAATAAATACACCATTTTCTAATCACTGCTATAACCATATCATAAAAGAGTGAGCCATTTTGAGGTTCCCCCTTTTTTAAAGAAAAAACACATAAATTTGTTACTGGGTAATGCTTTTACTCCCATTCGAAAGAACATTGGCCTAATAAATCGTGATGTTTTCACCACATCAGATTTTCCAAAGAACTTTACAAATCCCCAATCTAAAAGTGTGATATCACAAGATCTTGGTGGCCAATCGACCGGCCCGAAAACGTGAAATTATCTGCTCACCAAAGTGTAGGAAGTGGCGCCGTGTTTTTGAAACCAAATGTCGCCGAAATCATGAGCTTCAATTTCAGGCATCAAACAGTAAGTTTTCATTGCACGGTAATGGTCGGAATTGACGGTTATGTTCTCACCGTCATCATCTTTCAAGAAATATGGATCCATGACACCACCGGCTCACAAACCTCACCAAACCGTTATTTTTTCTGGATGAAATGTCAGCCATTGAATCTCTTTAGGTTGCTCCTCACCCTACTTTGCTTGTTTACATACCAATTAGCCAGAAATGGGCCTCATCGCTCAACAAAATTTGCATCGAAATCGTCGAATCTTATTAGAACTTTTCAAGAGCCCATAGAGCAAAGTGATATCGTTTGGGAAGGTCGAGCGGTCTCAGTTGTTGCACAAGCTGCAACTTGTAGGCCTCAAATATAAGATCTCGCCTTTGAAACATTCTTCTCACCATTTTCCTTCATTAAAAACTTTGTTACTTTATAAATATCGTCCCGAAAGGGCAATTTAATCCTTGCGACCAGAATGCTTTAGGAATGAATTTTTATTTACGCAGTTCATTGTGAAAACAAAATTCAAAAGCTTTTCATTTCGATTTTACTTAGATCCCGATTTCATTTTCTAAACGGTAGCAATAATAAGATTAAATTTCATACTAAACCGTTCAATTTATTCACTTCTCTTTACAAATTGATTTGCATATATTTCCTAAGAAGAAAATTTGAAGTGTAATTCAAAAGACTTAAGCTGTGAAATGAAAAGTGATGCAATTAGTTTATGTTACGCTAAAATGGCCTCCAAGCTATTTATTTGAATTCCAGTTTCCTTTTAATAAACATAAATTATATTTAACTGACATTCACAGTTCACACTTTCGCATAAAGCACACCACTGATTTTTCCCCTTAAGCTTTTAGAGCCATACTAATTGAATTGTGATATTAATTATGCTATTAAGTGCTTCAAATTCCATGGAATACAGATTAAAATCCGCCACACAAAAGTCTCCATAGCAAAATTTAATGATTGATCCATAACTCCAATTAATTTAAACTATTTAAATATTAATAAACACTTACTTGATTGGTGGAGGTATTTAGGCAGGTAAAACCATTGATTTGCAGCAGTAAAAAATATTTTAATTTAATTATTATAAGCTGTAAGAAAAAATAGAGAATATTTAATTAATACGTGATTTGCGGTTGAAAGCAAAAATATTTGTGTGTGAATTGTACAAAAGTCAGATAAATTTTTTATTGCCATGCAAAAATGTACAAACGAATATTATTTAATATTAACAATTCGAAATTTCGAGTTTAAAAATTCAATAGAACAGAACTTAGTTTTCTCTCTTGCGTCAGTCGACAGTTATCTTTTCTTCTGCGAATACTGGGTTAGGCTAAACCTCTTTCCACTTGTAAATAAAACTAAAAGAGTTTAGGATATCAATGAATTCTTTGTTCCTGCGAAAGTGCATTTAATGCCATCCTGTATGGAATTTTATTTCTTTTGCATGGCCACCACGGGCACGCTTGCAGAAGTCCAGAAATCGATTTTCGACCGTTTTCAAGCATAAATTCGCCGATACGAGTGCGATTTCACAGTAGAGACCTAGCAGTAAGGGCAATCATCTATTGTGCGACTGATAAGTAAGTTTAAAAAATTATTTGCAATAAATAATAGCAAAATTTTGGGTCGTAAACTTATGCTTGTTGCTCATACTTCAATCTAATAAATTTCTGCCGGCTTAACAAACATTTATTGCGATTGTGTTCACAAATTCCATTTATTTAGATTTCAAAAGATTACTTTGCCATTTACACGGGATAAACAACTCGGCAGCGCGTTGTGAGCGCGTAATGCGCCATAAAATCGAATGAGCGCAGAAATAAGCTTAGCAGTTACGAGTGAGTAGTCTGCGAATATTTGCTTAAGCATGTAATTTTATAACAGTAAATATGAGAAATGCGCGAAAAGATGTTATGCTGAGGAATTGAGTGTCGTTTCGCAACAACCGGCTGATGCTAAGCTTTGAAAGTGGAGAATTAGATGTAATAGTAAATTGATGAATGCCTTGAAGACGTAGTTGAATTTTCCATTCTTTTGCTCTATTTAAAAACGATTAAAATGCCTGCCTAATGAGGTGGTAATTGAAGATATTGCCAGCAGTTTGCATATTAGGTATTTAACTAGCGGTTGATGCAAGTAGAGACACTCTTCCAACTCGGATTGACATATGGAACGACTTGGCACATTTCACGTCAATATCTTAAATTGAAATCATACAAAATACAGCTTGTGCCAGGACTGAAGCCGGTCGAAACTTAAGGCGCTTTTGTTTTGACAAAAGTTTGCGACTCGCATGGGCATCGTTAAAATCGGCTCCAAAAGTGTTCCAAGAAGATTTTCGACGTATTAAAAAAATTTTGTTCAGCAATGAGACTTGCAAGAAAAAATTCCGCAATTGGGACAAAGAACAATCAAAAAGCTTCAAAAGCTGTCATTTTATACAGAAAAAATAACGATTGCTGTGGTTTGTGGGCCGAAATGGAAGCATCGGTTCATTTTTCGTTAAAAATGTTGTCGATGAGAACGTAACCGTCAATGGTGACCGATATCGCGAAATGATAACTGACTATGTGATGCCTGAAATTGATGAACCTAATCTCGGTGACATTTGATTTCACCAAAACGGCGCCACTTCTCACACATCGCATCAATCAATGGATTTATTGAGATAACACTTCGGTGAGCAGATAATTTTACGTTTGGGGCCAGCCGATTGGCCACGAAGATCGTGTGAAATCACACCGTGAAATATTTTCATGTGAGAAATGGTTAAGTATATCACGCGTATCATTTGCCAGTTACCAGTCGACATGTTCAAAGGAGTCACCAAAACTTGAAACCGCTGCCAACATTTGTAAGGCACGATCTTCAAAAAATAAATGCCCATGAATGTTCTTTCGAATTTCTTACTGTAAGAAACTTTATTGAAATTCTTCAGTTATTAATAGCTTTTCGTATTGCTTCATTCATCAAAAATGAAGTTTGGGCAAAGGTGTTTTCTTCCTGAATATAACTTTGATCTCATTATTGATTATAATTTTAAATAATTTTACGTTTCCAAGCCGGTGATATTGGCCAAATAATCGTGTGAAATCAAAATTTGTTAAGTATACAGTCAGTGGCAACACTGTATCGATTTGGTCCTTGGAGCAAAGCATCACGCGTGTCATTTGCCAGTTACCAGTCGAAATGCTCGAAGGAGTTAGCAGAAATTGAAGCCGCTGCCAACATATCGAAGGCATAATCTTTAAAAAATAAATTAATGCTCTTTCGAATTTCTTGCAAGAAACTTTATTGACAAATTCTTCAGTTAAAAACCTTTCGGTTTTATTACATCTTGCTATAACTTTACATCATTATTGTTATATTTATCTCTTAAACAAAACAGAGTCCAAGCCTTGATATTTACCTTCATAATCGCCTTGAAAATGTTTTCGTCTGGGTCGGTACAAGTTTAGACCTCGAGCGTTTTTTAAGTTTTGTTTTGAATTTTGAAAGATATTGAGGTTTCGAGACTTGTTTCAGAAATATATTTTTGAATTTGGAAAACAAAAATGTTACGCAACTTGAAAGGCTCTTTTTGTAAGTTTTGATCTCTTCTCACCAATAAATTTTGTTGTTCAAAAAGTTAGACTATCTTGGTATGCGAATACCGATGTGGAACGCTTCTTACGAATCTATGAATTTGTTGTAATTTTTTCTCTATTGTTGGTACTTACTAGGTGAAAAATTTCTAAAAGCGTGTTTGTAAAGTGATACTACGCATCATACAACCTATTAATTTAAATTCCGATATTTACTTTTCCTTCAGAATTTGTTTATACCAGCAAAACGCAAGCTTTCGCCTGTTATTGTATATACGACAATACTTTAAGCCTCTTTGCGCCTTAAGTAACACCTTTGACTCTTCAAAGCACATATACGTATGTACTTCGTGATATCTTCATACATACATACAAGTTACCTAACTGTAAAGCCGCCTGCTTACTATGAAGAAGGATTCAACAAAGAATAAGTAAACGAAAATCATTCTCGATCCATATAAATCAATTCAATACAAAATGTCAGCCGCATAAACCGCTTTTATCATTTCACCGTTATTCGTAACGCTTCTTTAAGAAGTTTTCCTTTCAATTCGCTTCGCTTTGAATGGCTATTGAATAATGCAAACGTAAATCTTTTCTTTCCATTTACCATTAACTTAAGCTTCATAGCTGACATATTGAGTTTGTTCACGCAATGATGTCAACAACAACAATAACAATATTTTTTTGCTTATTTTTGCATTTTTTTCTTTTCAAAAGAGTATTGTGTCAGTGTGGAAAATGTCATTAAATTTTGGGATATGCGAAGGCAATTTTCAAATTGTTTGTATGGCTTCCTGAGCTTTCAAAGAAACTTCGACGTAAATAACAAAAAAAAAAAAAAGAGTTTTAGAAATACCTCGAACGTATTAACATACAGTTAACCAAAAAACTTGTACAGAGAGAAATTGTAATCGCCCTGCATGCGAACCAGCATGCTTACAGAGGAGGCAGATCAACTAATACTGCTCTGTACCAGCTAACCTCGGAACCACAGAGTTCGCTGGAAGGAGGGGAAGTAATGTTGTGCGCCTTCCTAGACGTCGAAGGTGCTTTTAACAACACGTCTCATGAGAGCGGGGCAAGAGCACAGGAGGAAAGGAATATGGCTGTAACGGTGCGCAGAAGAATAGAGGCCGTACTGCGCACCGGAATAGCTGAAACCGCAGTGGGGGATACCAGAATTCCTCTGGGCACTACATGAGGCTACCCACAAGGTGGAGTGCTATTCCCTCTGTTGTTGAGCCTTGTCATGGACAACCTAGTAGTTCTATGACTAGGGACGTAGGCCTCTGCTCGGCCTAAGGAATATAATAATTGATGATAAAGAGGTACAGATAACTAATAGGTCATGTATCTTGGTCTCACTGTGAACTCCACTGGGTGGAAGCAGCATGTTCACTACTAAACTACTTGCATGCATCAGCGCGTCGTGTGCTTTGTGCACATGCCAATCCATCACCAAGTAGTTAGTCAGGTAGCCAAACACAGACCAGACTGCTTCAAATGATATCAGAAGGGCTTGGCAGAGGTAATGTAATCTCATCCCAACGCATGAAAGACTTAAAAGGACAAATATCATTGGCTCTTCTACCACTAAGGCTGAATGGAATGATTCTACTATCGAGTGAGTGCTAAAGGATTGTGTAAATCAAGTGGACAGGGAGCCTGAAACCCCAGACAACTTGAAAACAGTTGGAAGCAGAATTGGTGCAAAATATCCAGTCCATTCAATGTAGATCAGATATTGCTACTGCTGCAAGGAGTGTAAAGAAGTGCTAGGTGCCCGATCAATAGGTATAATAAGAAGCTCGGGAATGAACTGGCTTCACTTCATTCGTTTATGTTAGACATTTTTGTTTTTGTTCTGTGTTGTATACATATACATGTACATACGTGAAATATAAACAATGTGTAAACAACGAAATGGACTTCACCGCTGCACACCTAAATACACGGCAGTGTATGTTTTAAAATTGCTAGTAGAGCAACCTGGTGGCGTACTCAAATTAAAAACAACTTAGTGTAAACAAGAGCAACTGGCAAATGTTTCCCTCATGCCTACATTTACTTATACTTACATTTATATATACTCACATAATTTAGTGCGCAAAAGGTAAACAAAACCATACTGTATTAGATTTAATGCCGACATTGTTTGGGAATTAGTAAGTACTACCTCATTCTAGAAGTTGATTATGAAATATAGAATTTTCGCTGAATTTTTCCTAAGCGCTTTCAAAGAATTTTAGTATACATACGTAATCTCTGTATTATTCAATATTAAGGTTTAATATGAATAATATAGTAAGATACTCTGCTGTATTGTGATATAACGACACTGAAGTTTTCGAAAAACTGCCTTAGAATGGACCAAGAAATCAATCTAAAAACATGCTTTGCTAGGGCAATTAATGTTAGACTACGGGCACTTATCGTGAGTTATGTCCAATGAGCAGTATAATTTAAGCAGAGTTCAAGGCTTTCGATATGCTTCAGAATCTAGTTAGGCAAAATATTATTAAGAAATACTTTTGTGTAGTCATTTAAGATAATCAAGAGGCCTGTAAGACTCTTTCTTTTCACAGTTTTAGTTCCCGCTTCCTCTTAAACTGCTTTCGCTGCGAAAAGAGGATATAAGGCTTCCGCGGAGACAAAATATTCAATCGTTGCCCTATGCAACTGTTAATGATATATTGGAAAGAGACGGGGCCTCTCACCAAAAATGGAGCAATGGCGCTATGAAACCGTTCGCTAAAAAGCTTGAACGTATCCAAAGAACGGCTCGCATTGGCATCTGTGGTGCATTACTGCGAAGGGTCGCTGTAAGACTCGGGTTCATGAAAGAATAGATACTTGTACATTATTTAGTTATATTCTTATTCGACTGTTTATCTGAAAACTTAGCTCACTGCGTCACACAGTGTGCACCTGATAGCTTTTTCTCTGCTCACATACCGACGAGGGATATATGAATGGGGCGAAACTTACTCACTGTGCGCTCAAAGTTAGTTAAGAAGTGTCAGACCTAACTATCGACAGTATCAAACTACTATATTATTAAAATTGTCTGAGTGCCTGGTCATAGTGGAATTGCTGGAAACTGTAGCAATGAACAGTTAACAAAGAGTGGAATTACATCGGTTTGGGAATGAGTTGAATATCTGCCCTAGTCTTAAATTCTAGTGTTTTAAGCTCTGGTTTTTCGCGAAACTTGGTAGATGCTGATCAAAAACTAGGTCCTGCTGCAACAGTCAACATTTCAATACTCAATGCGAACACTGATAAAGCCACACAGCCATTTTTGTTTGACTCGTCATGCAACTATACAAGGCGTGTATGGATGAAAGGTGAGGTGACAACGTCTTCATTTTCTCCTCCATTGTCTAGATATATTGGAAAGAGACAGAAGCCTTTCACATCCTAGTGGATGGTCATATGTTCGGTGAACCTGACGAAATAGTCGGAAATATCAGCTGCTTCAATAAATTTGTAGCGGGCTCACTACGTTTGTCGATTTTTGATAGTCTTTCGATCAATACTTAGGAATTTTTGGGTATCACTATGGACCGGAGCTTACAACTTATTCGGCCACAATCGCCGCTTTTGAGCTTTTTAATCTAACCTCACAACCAAATATACTTATAATTGGGCGAGACTCAAAATGGCACATACTATTAAAATTAGTTTCATGAAAAGCTTTATTATCGACGGGTATCAAAAGGCTCTATCGACGGAGTGACGGCAAGAAAAAGCGTTTGGTGTTTCTGTGAATCATCTTTACTACTTTGCCTGATGAGTTTACTCACACCGCTCCAGGTTCAACAATCAAGAATTGGTATGCCAAGTTTAGACATGGTGGACGTTCAAAGAGGTTGTTACCGATGAAAACTTCAAAAATGTCCACAAATAATGTTTATGATTCTAAAGTGAAGTTATTCAAGCTAGCAGGCACTCTAAAGACATCAACTGAACGTGTACATCATATCATTCACGAATATTTGGTCATGAGAGAGCTCTGTGCAAAGTGGAAGCCGCGCGAGCTCACTTTTGACCAAAAACAAACTCGAGTTGCTGATTTGGAGCAGTGTTTGGAAATGTTCAGCGTAATAAACCCTAGTGTTTGCGTCGATGTGTGTCAATGGATGAAATATGGCTCCAAAATTTCACTCCGAAGCCCAACTGACAGTCATCCGCGTGGACTGCACACGATGAACCCGCTCCTAAGCGTGAAGAACACAACAGTGAGGTGGCAAGGTTATGGCGTCTGTAGTTTGGAATGCGATGGAATAATTTTTATTGACTACCTTGAAAAAGGAGGGAACATCAACAGCGACTATTGCATAATGTTATTGGAACGTGCGGAGGACGAAAAATGGCTGCATTTGAAGCAAAAGAAAGTGCTGTTTCATCAAAGCAATGCATCGTGCTACGAGTCAATGAATTGGGCTTCAAATGGTTTCTAATCCACTGTATTCTACAGATCTGTTCCCCAGCAACTAATTAAGACAAAACTAAACCATATTCAATATATTCATAAGGCGTCAGTCAGTCAATTCGTATGATAGATGAGACTTAAAGTCTTTGTCTCACCCATGAAGTAATACTTAAACCGGTGGTTAAGTGGGAGAGATATGAGTTCCGCACTCCGTCTTTCGATGCTATGAAAAAGAAGATTTCAAAGAATTCTAGCTGGGAAAATTTTTCTTAGAATGAAGGCCTTTTTTGAAGCAAAGGACAAATCGTACTACAAAAATGGCATCGATGAGTTGTAAGGTCGCTTCGATAGGTGTGAAGTGAACTATGTTGAACAAAAGAGAACGAACGCTAAAAAATATGTTTTACTTAATTGTCATAAAACATATTAAAATTATGAAAAAATATTTTAAAATATTTTTTATTTTATTATTATTTTTTTATCTTTTGAATTTAAACCATTTTTATCAAAACTTGCAATTTTCTTAAAAAAAAAATTAAAATTCGAATAAAACACTTAAGTCATTTTACGTGCTAATCCTCTAAATATGCAAACTTTAACTAACACAAGTCAGTCTATTAATTTCGCAAGCTTTTAGGCAGCTATTTATTACCGCAATTACACATTTACGTACAACTCCAGAGATGCGTGAACAATTCCAGCGCCCTTTCATTAAATATTATTATATTACTCTATATATATATAAGTATGTATATAGAAGTATATACTATAAATATAGAAGCCGCTATTTGCGCACACATGCGTTTAGTTATAGTTAGGTCTGCTTGTAATTAAGGTAATTACATTTGTGTGCATTAAATTGCTCGTATATGTCTGAGGCCACTGACACGCCACTCGGCTCCAACTGCCGAAACAAAAGTTGTGTTTTGCGGCAATTAATTTGCATGTCATGTGTCGACTCTGGCATTTAAATGCGCGTACCAAACTACGCGCAAACAATACACACGTTTACTACCAACACACATGCACTTTTATATAATAATAATATAATAGCAAGTTTTGGTCGGTTTCCTCTTTCAAATTGTGCCCTAATGTACTCATTTATTTACTTGTTTGTTGTAGTTGTGTGCGGCTGCATATACTTGGTGAGCGCTGGTGGCATCACAGTCGACGGCACCCACACTGTTGCTTTCGCCGTCATTTATGCGCGCTTATTTCATAGTTTCAACAAATTTCGTAGCTGACGGCTATGAATATTCAACATACGCCATGGTGCACCTTTTGTTTATGGAAAGAGTTAATTAAAATTATTTAATGTTTGTAGGTTTTTTTTTCATGTTTCTGCGAAGCTTGATAATTTAATGTGGTATGAGATTAACCCGTTGGAATTTGTGGGAATATGCCCACATTTACTTGATCACTTTAAGGGACTTATCTAGTGTTAAATTTTCGAAAATTTCATTTTCATATTTTGAGTGGTTAAAGATTTAAAAACAACAGACGACTAAATTTTAGATAAACCTTATTTTTTTTAAACAAATAACGCAATGTAATCAACTTTTTGCTTAGATGTCTATTTAGCTACAGTGAAATTGTCTTGATCACGTTTTTTTACAAAGTTACTCAGGTTTTTTACTTAAGAGCCGTGTTTTGCACTCAAATCGTGTAGTCTGCTTTCTGTGGAATTTTCGGTGCCACACAAAATGTACTTCAGATCTCTTTGAGCTTTTAGTCAACCAATTTATGACACCGAATATTTACAGCCTCGAAAGTAGTAGTAAGCTGTAAAAGTAGGAGGAAAACTATTTACATATTAACAGGACTAATCAGCGCGCAACCGGATTTCATGCAGTCCTTTAAATCTGTTTAAGCTTTTGAATCATAAGCTGAGATGTGTAATTTTTATAGTAAACTAACTTGCTTAACCTCCCGTTGAGCTAGATATTGTATCATAGCGCCATGCTCTGAAAGTCCAATTGTGGAACATATTGATAAAATAATTAAAATATTTGAATGCGATGGTCATGTAGGCACTGTTTCGTTTGAATTTGATCAAACCTAAAGCTTTTTTGGTCCTAATATTATTAAAAATTTACTTCACTCTAATAATGGACATGTTTATTAAGGAGTAGTAGCGCATCGCCATTAGATGTTTAAAGTTCTAAGGAGTGAAACTAGTTGCACAAAGTGACATATATGTCAAAAGATGAAACTCATAGCTTATTCCCCAGCGTTGTGGTTTGAACTTTTCACCGAAAGTTACAATTTTTATGCGCGCTTGACTGGGCGCCAACAAACAAGTGGCATATACGTTGGCCTATGAATTTTTAATGCTCGTAAATTTCGACTTTTTCCAACTCGCTGAGCAATAAAATTGTTGTTGTAGGCACGCATATGCGAATTTATATACACACTTGTAGTTTTTACTGCTGTGTTAAAGTGTAAAGCAAATAAATATATTTACAAAAATCTTACCCAAATCGCGCTTGATTTTTATGCAGAAACCATAACTTTTTATTTTAATTTTATTTTTTACTAATTGAATACATTCGGTTTTATATGCATTTCATTGTATTTTTTTAGCAATTTCGCATTTCAATTTTATTACACAAATTCACTTTCATCACGGGCAAGTGCATAAATTTCCCTTTTAACACATATTATTCACACTTCAATTATTCGCGGCACAAACACACACACACACACACAAGTGCGCGCGTCCGTTAGCACTTTCGCTGAAAATTCTCGTATTTCAAACTTCCGTTCGTTTTGAGTGCCGCCAAGTGACTGAAGTGTGCTCTCAAAAATATCCAAAGCAGCTGTTTCCTTTCGTTTTCTTTCGCGTGCAATTGTTGCTGCACACAAATATGTAAACACGGCATGCGCAGTGCCGAGCGTGAATCGTGTTTGCTTTTCATTTTGTGTTTTCTGGTCTTTTCTTCTTTTCTTTTGTAGCATTCCGTTTGCGTGTTACTCTCACACCGGAAGTGGGTGGCGGCACCGCGGCCAGTGATTTGTAAACATATGAGATTTACTGCTTAACGGTGAAATCGGTGATACAGGGTGCAAGTTGAGATTTAATAGTAACAGGTCAATTGAAAAGTCCCGGCCTACCACAGCAAAATTTATTTTTTGGCAAAATTTGTTTTTTTATTCAACATAGTTCGCTTCAAGCCTGACAAAGTGATTATAGCGATTCCCCCACTTTTCTATACAATTTGTATACCCTTTCAACCTGTTGCTACATAGTATAATAGTTTTGTTTACACAACAGTAGTATGTACCACAAATAACTAAGGGGAATAGATATAGGATTAAGTGTATATAAATGGTCAGGATGGCAAGAAAAGTTGGAATCCCGGTGACTGCCTGTGTGTAACTTGAGTAAAAATTGAGATATCTTGATAAAACTTGGTAAACGCGTTCACTAGTAAAAAATTAATTATGAGTTTCTAGTTAGTCGTAATCCGGTCACTGCCACGCACACAAAACAACATTAACCGAAAACCTATAAAGTGCCAGTTTTCGAACCCCTCAACACCGAATATGTGGAACCCAGTACTTATAATTGACTTTTGACATAAAATATCGATCAATGTATGGAAATTACAATTGAACTTCAGCGAGAATCCTTTCCTCTCAATATTTACTCTGTGTATCAAAAATGGATGGAATCGGCCCTTCCCTCAGCCTCCTTATAGCTAACATAACAATTTCCGAATTTCCGGGTGACTTTATATCGTATATATTTTCCATTATGAGATTAATCTCGGCCAAAGAAACTTTGTTGGCAACTTACAAGGCAATCGGCTGGCCGGTCCTTAACTACGCCACACCAATACGGTCGTCTGGATAAAATGAAACGGAGACGAGGAAGCTTCAAACTTGCCAGAATACTACACTCCGGACTAACTTGGTGTCTCCTATCGAACATCTGCATAGTGAGACCCAAATGCTTCCAGTTAAGCTGGCAGTTAATGCAGGGGTGCTTTCACAAAAATCATCACTGCAGTCACCTGCTTGAAGCGGAGCCACTTTCCAAGAGCATCAAAAAGTCATTCCTGAACTACGTCGATGACATCAAACTATATGCCGACCAGACTTCGGACGCAACTAACTTCCCACGAGCACTGATCGCCACTCACAGTGGAGCCATTACCACCTTCACCGACTCCCTATCAGAGAATTGCGTACTTGGAGTTAAACCGCCAACCATTGCAGACGAAGTGCTCGAGTTGCCGCGAGAATCAGGAGTGACCCTTGCGTAGCTTCGTTCGGGATACTGAAGCAGGTTAAACTCCTACTTATCTAGAATAGATCCTGATCAAATATATGTACCTGCTTGCAATGACTACACGCATGACACTGACAACCTTTTTGCATGCCCTGCTAACCCTGCCTGCCGTTGGGTGATGTCGACAACAATATATCTAATCCTTACCATACTAAAGAGGAATAGGTATCCGTTACAACAACATTAACAAAGTTATCTCAGTGAAAATGAGAGAACGTTTTTTACTCCTAACACGGTGTTTTTGTGTCTAAATATTAAATTGGAAGAAAACTTGACATAGCTTCCATATAACTGATATCAGGATTTTCGAAAATCCCGCTGATTTAACGCCATATTATTGGTGTTGGTATGTGAGCGGGTTTAATGAAATCCAGGGAACATATTTTTTAGTATGTGGCAGGAGACTAGTATGTGGTATTGGCAAAAATGGATAAAATCGAGTCGATACTACCCCAACTCCTGCTTATATAAGTTAAAAAACGTTTAGTTACTTTTAATAAAAAAAAATGTATTCCGGGAGCTACGCTCCTTTTTTTGGGAGCAATGCCCCTTTATTTGGGAGCTATGCTCCTTTATTGAATTCTGTGCAAGAACAGAATTTGCCGCTGCAACGGGTATGGAGTTTGCTGACGCTGCGCTTCCCACGAGTTGCCACTACACGTGTCGCACTCTCAGCGATATAGTGGTGTCATATTATATTGCTTTGTATCATATGATATTAATGCATCATATGATTCTTTTTAAATGTATGGGGTGCTAACTTATATACATACTACAAAAGTATAATGATTTTCGTTTTTCTACAAACCTTGTGCCGAATATGTCGGTCAGTGTATGAGTTATAATAAATGTATATATGTATAGTATAGTATTATATAATATACATATGTATTATATAATATTATGCAGTATATGTAATATCGCTTAGATTCCGATGATCTGTTTGACGTTTTACGTCTTAAGGTATTTCTTTGGCTTTGATTCCTGCAAGTTGCAAGAGTATAAAATGTTCTGTTGCACCCAAACTTAGCAAATGAAGTTAAAAATGCTTCACAATATTTAGCCATTGATTGCCCTGAAAATTGCTTAGCAAAAATACTTGCAAAAACTTGTCTACTAATAATAAATACCTTCACCGCTTCGCTTCAATTAGCTTAAGAGCCGCATTAATTCTTTATTTCATTTGGCTTTCAATTTGAAAAAAGTATCGAGTAGTGAATGGTATGTACATGCAGGTGTCAGAATATTTGAACATTTGAAGTAAGGTTAAAATCACTTTCTTCAATTTATTGCTTATACGCGACTTACTAGCTATCTGACTTACATACTTTTCATGCAAGGATAAGTCCCTCGCCAATATATATTGATATATTTTCATAATAAATGCAATTAGCTATTTTGTAAACAGTGTACTCCTCAGCAGTCAGGATTCCTATCTAAAGGAATCTTATTAAGACACTTCATAATTTTCACGGAATCTTTCATTTTGTTGATAATATTATTGCTGTTGCTTTAACCTAACTCACACAAAAACGGAACAGTCAACAATATGATATACCTGGTGATCAATTTACAGGTTTCCTACTTTTTTAAAGAAAAAACACAGTAACTTTAAATTAATGAATAATCCTCCTGAATTTTTTCAGATTGCTCTTTGTCCCAAATGCGGCAATTTTGCTTGTTGACATACTCATTGAGCCAGAAATGACCCTCCTCTCTGAACAAAATTTGGCTCGAAAACATAGGATATTATTGGAACTTATGCAGTGTCGCTTGGGAAAGTCGACCAGTTTCAGCTCTTGCACAAGCTGTATTTAGTACGCTTTCAATTTAAGATCTCGTCGTAAAATGCAACAAGTCGTTCCATACGTCAGCTTGAGTTGCTGGAACGGCGTCGAATGGACTCAGCACGGTCTTCTTGTATACTCTCAGCTACGACTGCTAAATTTTCTTCACTGCGTGCTGGAAGTGGTCTATTCGGTCGAATATTATCCAATAATAAATGCTGGGTCTCAAGTTGGGTGATGATGTTACGAATAGTGCGCTCAGTAGGCCGATATGTTGACCATAAGTTGAGTGAAGCACGCGAAACACATTCTACACGGAACATGAATTTTCGTAATAAAGTTGTACATTTGTTAACGTTGTTCAGGCGTAAGTCTCTTTACGATGAAATGCCAACTAATGCTTAAAAAAAATTACATGACGGCCTGACACCACTCACACGTAATCTGTCAAAAAAAACGGCTATTTAAATAAGTACCTCTACTTGGATCATCCGCTATTATACATTATTACTGAAACGTTTATTTCTCGCCACCTTCCAGACAACTTAAAAATTGTCATTTGAGAATTCGAATACTTCAATTCTTACCAGATATTGACTATTTATTCGGTAGTCAAATAGATCTCCTCAGCTATGAAATGCCATTGCGAAATCGGAATACTATAAAGCCAATTATAGCTTATTTAAATATAAAAAACTTACTGAATGGATGAGCTTTGAATTTCAAATCTCCTTCTATTTTTTCATCTCTAAAACTATACACATCAAGCATCAATCTCAGGAAGTTTTTAGAACAAAACTTTGCATAAATAGTGTCCTCATGGTATTTAATTCAACGTCCAAAAATTTTCGAAATCAGACTATAAATTGCGCCAAAAATGGAAAAATCGTGCCAAAACTTCTCTTAGCCTCCATATACTAATGTAAGCAAAAAATTTTGAAATTTTTTATTTAAAATTTCACGCGAAAACCCATTCGTCGAAATATTTTTTTTCTAGGTGGCTATGACTGTAATGACTTCTGCATCAAATGTCACATCATTAGTGTTTAGAAAACGCTTGTCTTGTACATAAAGTGCATTCGGCGATTTTTACAATGAGTGAAATATTAAACAAAGAAGTTCCATTAAATTTTGTGTGCCGAATGAAATTTCTGGTGCCGAAACGTTCAAAATGTTGGAAAAGGCCTTCGGTGATAATTGTTTGTCGCGAGCAAGTGCGTTTGATTGGTACAAATTATTCAAAGAGGGTCGAGAACGCGATGACGACTAACCACGTCCAGGATGGTCATGACTCATGTCATGGTCATGATCAACTGATGATCAATACGTCAATAAATTAAAGGAATTTGTGTTTGAGGATCGACAATTAAGAGTCAGAGTTCTCACTCCCATCGCTGGAATATCGAAAGGATTATCGAAAACCATTTCAAAAGCTCATTTGATTCTAAGAAAAGTGAAAGCACGATTGTTTTCAAAATCACTAATTTTTTCGGAAAACAGCGTCGCGTTAAGATCTGTGAAACAATGCTTTCCGACTACCAGAGTGTCATGAAACGTACTATTTTTGGGGAGGAATCTTGGATCTATTCTTACGACCCCGGATTAGTTGGCCGAATATGTTGGCAAGGGTGATCCGTTTTGAACGCCATTAAACTTGAATCGCAACTCGCATTTAAGGATGTTCCGTAATGCAAAAAAACACGTTACCACAAGATTATTAAGGCCAAGACGGATTACCTTGAGGAGGACGACATAGATTTTGAGGAATAAATTAAGAATTTCAAAAACATGAACAAAGTCTTACTATTTTTTGCTAATAGTAGTAGCTAACATAAATATTTACGAACTATCGCATACATCGGTCAATATGTAAGAAATGTTAGTGAAATTCAGAAGGAATGAAAGAATTCACGGCGATACCTTCAAGTTCAATTTCAAGTTATTTCAACACCTGAAGGTCTTTAGTCGGCTCTGATCCTTGCAAGTTGCAAGAGTATGAAATGTTCAGTTAAACCCGAACTTAGCCTTTGCTTACTTGTTTACATTAATTTACCGAACCCATCCTAGTGCATTTCCTTCTTTTCAACCGCACCTGCTATCGCTCAAGCTCCCACCACTTTTCTCGCCAATATGCAAGTAATTTGGTATTTACTTAATTGCTTTTCCATCTTTTAATAAAAGCAAACCATTTTCACTGCCAACCGTAATATTTTGCTTTCCACGGCGTACATCGCCCGCACATTAATAAATATTTAGCAAAACTCAGGTGTTGCGACTGCGGTGGCATTTAAGTTAATTAAACAATTGTTGGGAGGTGCGAGCGAAAGCCACACATACGCACACACACAGCCAAACATATACACATTTGCAGATAATTAAATTTTACGTTTACTGCAACAAAATACTTTATGTTGTATCTTACAAAAGTTTAACTCAACTTGCTCAAGAGTAAGTGTTTGTGTATATGTATGTGTTTATGTATAAGTGTGTGGGTGTGTGTCAAGTTTTTGCTGCCGCCTCTAACAAACCACACAAGTTCGGTTTTCACAGTTAAATCTAAACTTTTTCGCAGCTCATCATTTATTCAGCATTTGTTTTCGACATCTATCCAACTAAGCACTAGCAATTCCTTAGCCACCAAGTTTTCGGGGCTTATCATTTGCGGCTGTGCGAAAGGATTACACTTCATATTAATAGCAGTTTGAGATAAATCCACTTGGGGCACTTTCGCACTACTCACTGGAGCAAGGCAGTTTATGCATTAATGTGTGTATAAATATGTAAGTACAGACATGCACACACACATGCATACACTTATACATATATGGTCTGCATATGACCGCACGTATCTCAAAGGTTTTGATAAACCCGATGTGTAATTGTTGTATATGTGTATGTGCGTAAAGGAATATATGTTTTTTCTATATATATACACGTGTTTGCATATATATACATATAGCGCCATTTATTATGTAAATATTCGTAATTTACATTTTGGTCTAACACCTTTACGAGCACTTCGCTACAGTTTCAAAATAAATTTCACCACTATTCGTATGTACATTGGTTGTGCCTTGGAAGAGCATAAACAAATATTACCATAATTTAAAGAAGAATAAGAATAAATTCCACAAGTTATATAGAGTTCTCTCAAAGAACTGCCAAAGTTAGGTTAGATTAGGTTAATCTGTTGAGCCAATAAGCCACGCATAGACCAGTTTTGGTCTTTCGCGATACCAGATGGAGTTCAGTTGATAGGTCCAAGAGGAGTAGTCATCCTTTAGAATGCTTGCGCTTGACGTAAATTTCAACAGACTCTGTGGTATCACTATCGATACCTGCTCCAGTGTATCCTACCGTGGAGACCTTTGCTTCATTGTTTCACTGCTCTAGACATTTCCTGCAGTCTTCTCAATCTGTCGGCACCATCCTGCGGGCGTGTGTCGCCACCAGGCAGTGACCTGTTAGCATTCCCATCATGTTCTTACTGTCTCTTCTATCGAGTGCCAATAGGAGTTTTGTGTACGTTCGATCTACTTTTTTTTGCACACGACTTTTGCAGTTTTGCACCTTGGTAGCTCGTTCGGATTTATTCACCATGCTTCTGTTGAGATCGTCGTATAGACAATGCATGAATTTCTCAATCTTGACCACGTTTTCAGATGCTAGCCGTACACCATTCTTGGCAATCTCGTCCCCTATTTCATTGTTCTCGCACTCAGTAGAAGTGAAGTCGTTTGCTTCTGGCAACACTTTCCACTACTGCCCTGCTTCCCAAGACGCTTCTGGCCGATATGCGATACGAGGTTACTGGCTTTATTTTTGCTTGGCTCTCTGCGTAGATGTTGACTCTGGAATTGCCTGCAGGTACATTAGAGGGCAGCTTGCGCAACTGCCAAAGTAGTTCGCACGAATTGAAAGTGGTGATTTCGACTTGAAAACCGAAGAAACGCCTGTGTTTAATATGAGGCAAGCGCAAGAAGGGTTCGGAGAACAGTGTGAGAGTCACTCAAGCAGCCATTTCAAGGCGTTGAAAAGCAGCCGTATATATTCATATTCAAGAGCCAGGAAACTGCGTGCTATAAGAATTAAAGCCAAGAGACGTCGAAAGACGAGTTTTTATATCAGAAATGCTACCGGAACCCTTAAGATGAAGTCATTTTGAATTGGATTGTGACTGCTGATAAATAACGAATCCATTACGGCAATCTTAAACGTAAAAAGTCATACCTGAAACGCCACCAACTGACGGCTAATCAACGGCAAAGCCGAATGACCATGGTGAAAAGGTTTCGTTTGTGATGGGAATAAGAGGAACGGTCTGTATGCTGCTGAACTTGGCATCCCCGCAAAGCTAATACTACACAGCCGTGACGTTGACCAAAACCAAAAGCTCCGTCAGATTTGTGAAGGACTTCTGCGAGCCATTCGTTACCAAGCGAGGTTTCAGACAAGGAAATTTCCTCCATCGTGCGACTTCCTCTATCTATTGCTGGAGAAAATAATACAAGCTGCAGAGCTAAATAGAGAAGGTACAATATGTTGTTGTTAACTCGGCTATAACCACGAAAGCGATGTCTACGCCAGCAAAGAAGGAAAAGAAGTCCTCTTAAACACGGTTCAACAACTTAGTGGATTTAATAATAGTTCTGCGTTTATCCATGTACAACAATCTCTGTTTTTTTTACTTTCGAAAATTGATCACACTAGAAGATAGTTCATCTCAGTGGGTTGGGTTGGGTTTGATATTCTTAGCTTGATGTTAGAGTGAAATCGATGATGCAATACGAAGATTGTAGCGATAATAGTTCTTGTGAAGACCGCCGCTATAGGATGTATATTCAATTAATGAACAGAGAAATTTTAACAGTGAATTTAAGCAGTCTTATCTTTAGGACTGCATCAATATCCACTCACCCTCATAACTTTGAGCGATTTACATAAGAAGACACATTCGGCGGTTTATAGCCAGAGGTAGCGTCATCTCATAGCATCACTTCTCGCTTCCACTCTGACATTAGGCTTAGGACCTTCTTATGCGCAAACCACACCTTCCGCCGATTTTATATTAGCATTGTGATTGCTTCACATTTTTACCCGCATAACTGGGCTTTAGCCTTTCTATTGATGGCTTTAACTTCGGTGTACTCGTTTTAGGTTAGGAGTCAACAGATTGTTTTCAACTTCTCAGGAACCGGAGAACCTGAATATCTGGTTTATTCTTATCGACCAATTAGTTTACTGGTGGTCGGAAGTATTCGAAATAGTTTCGAAGACAAAGAGCTTGTTCCGAATCATCAGCTTGACTTCAGGAAATGACACAATTGAACAATGTAATAGAACACTTAATAACTGATACTATGGAAAATTATAAATATTGCTCTGCTGTGTTCCTTGATGTCCGCCAAGCATTTGACAAATTCTGGCATTTAGGCCTCTTATACAATTAAAGGAATGCCTTATTATTTGATGTTAAAGTCTTACTTGCACAATCGGACTTTCTACGTTAGATGCCGTCATACTGTGTCGGATTTGAGACCTTTTCATGCTGTCGTGTTCCAAGGCAGTGTACTCGCGCCTCTGTTCTACATTCTTTATACAGCAAACCTCCCAGTGATCAACTCTGACTCCACAATGACGGCAGCCTCTGCTGATGATACTGCACTGCTAGAGTGCAAGAGAAGAAAACAGCCCTAAAGTCGTATGTGATAGATCACTGTTGACAATAGTAGTTTGGTCAAAGTTTGAGTGAGCATCAATTTATTATAATATAAGATAGGATCTTTCTATTCAACAAGCACATATTTTGTCTGAGATGGAATTGTGAATGAAAAGTTATTTTCCTACAGTTTAACATCTTAAAAGTCGCTCATCAAACTCGTGCTACAATAAGGGCATATCTTCTCATGAATTAGACAAAGTTTTTCTATACAAAGTTCATTCGTTGGTTTGTTCGTTTCACCACATTTTATACTGATATAAGCGCGCTTATTCACAGAGTATAAAGAAGTATAATACCTTGGTTTAACAATGAGAACTTTTTCTTGAAGCCAGTGTAGACATACTCAGCTTTTAATCATCCTTTATTAACAACGTGACGGTTCGTCATCACTGACACAGTACCCATACTTTCATCCGCCATATAGACTAGTTAAAAAAGCTAATTATAAATTTTAATTGTAATTTACAAAATTTTAGATTTTCTTCTACTCTATAATTGCCAACAAAGCTTGAAAGCTCACAATGCAACTAGACGTCTTTAAAAAATTCATGATTAGCTGAAAGTTTACCCTCGACGTTGCAGGAGCAGCCACGACGTGCAACAATCTAGCCACAAACAATCATGCAACTTTTATGCGCCAAAACAACAACAGCAACAATGGTGATGGCATAAAAACAAACAATGCAAACTTCACAACAAAGTACAAACTTTCATATATGAAATTTAGAAAATTGAGTTCAACTGGTGTAAGCTACCAACATGGCTTTATATAAGCTGCAGCTGAAGCACGTCTACTCATGTTTAGGTGTGAATATTTGCTGTTAGAACACCACATCGCTTAATGTGAGTATCTTTTGTTGTTGGCCGCAGTCGAAATCTCATTTGTTGCAAGAGTTGTCGTCAGTATATATGTATGTATATCATTTAAATGCACTATAGGGAGTGTTGTGCGATGAGCTTCTATTTTACGCTTAATTATTCTTTAATAATTATTTGTTGTGTGCATCCTGACTATAGCCAATGCCTGAATCATCTTTAATCATATTTCAAGCAACTATGTTCTGCTATGTCTCAAACACATACGGGAACATCAATACAAACAGCGTTCAAAAGTAAACAGGAAGGAAATCAATTCAAAATAGTCTCCCTCTGCTTTAATACAGCTTTTTGCACGGTACAAAAGCATATCGAACGAGTGTTTAAGTGGTTGGCCGGTATGGCCGCCAATACGCCGGTGCAAGCCTTTTGAATGACCTCTACGTCTGCATAGCACCTTCCTTTCATGGGCAAGTGCATTTTTCTGAAAAGGAAGAAGTCGCATGGTGCCTTATCAGGTGAATAAGGGGAGTGGTTAATGGTTAAAATGTGATTTTTGGTCAAATAATCGTCCTCCATATGCTGGATTCTAAGAAATTTTTGGTCGGTAGTCAATTTGTGCGGAACAAACCGTGCACACACCTTTCCTAAGCCCAAATGTTCGGTCAAAATGAATGAATTTCAATGACGATTTCTTTCAATTTTTGATGAATTCACGCACAGTTTCGATGGAATTTCCGGTGATCTCGGATTTTGATTGACCCACATGTTGATCGTCATTTATGTCCTCACGACCACTTTGAAAACGTTGAAACCACTCGTGCACACTGCTTCGGGATAGGCAATCATTAAAACAAAACTTAATGTTGGCTCTTTGTTCGAAGCTCATTTTCGCACTGATCACACAAACATACTGACACTTGAAACGCAATAACTTCACTTCCAATTGATGAAATATCATGGAATTCTCACTGGACAATCGATAAAGATAGCAGGTTCTAACACACTAGTTGGCATATAGACATAGGCGTCACCAGAGTTCGCTAGATTATGTCCTGCTTACTTTGGAACGCACCTTGTATAAGAATGTCCTTCGCTATAAGTCTGCGTATCAGCAAATTCTCCACTTTTGTACAAAAAGGATTTATATGTATACATAATCTTACGTCTTTCGTTTTTGTTTGAATAAATCTGGCGTCCTTTTGCTACTGAACAGATTCCGCTTTTCTAATATAGTAGAAAAAGTATATAATTCATCCACAAAAATATTTAGTAGATTTAAGTTTAACACTAATTTCGATTAGACAGAAAGATATACCCTCTTAAAAAGTTTATTTAGAATGACTTTACTATCCAGTTCATTCCCATAGAAAAGTTTCTGGACAACTATATAAGCTCGAAGCCGCTGAAAACCGCAACCCTACAATCCAGTTAGCGTACAGAGCAGACAGATGTATAAACACTGCTCTGTACGATCACGCGGCTGAACTCCAAATTTCTCCAGATAATGGCGAGGTTGCGATATGCGCCAGGCGTGATCCAGGCATCGGAGAAAAGGAACGTGATGGCTCTAATATGCAGACGGATAGAGGCTAGAGTAGGTGAAAAAAACTGTAGGGGAGAGTAAGATTCATCTTGACACCACGAGGGACTGCCTACAGGGTGGAGTACTATCCTTATGAAGCGGTTGCTTGGGCATCTATAGACACACAGTGCTCGATAGGCCTTCAACTATCGAAGCTACAATGGCTCGCCTGTGTCTGCGCTTCAGGAACAATGCGCATTTGGCCCACTGCAGCACTAAAAGTCATGATAGAGCACAAATCGCTGCATCCAAACATAATATTCTGCTAATGGCAGCAGAAGCTTTCGGCAAAGAGAAGATAATATCGTCTCAACAAATGCAGGCTCTAGGGGAATACACATCCTTCTTCCCTACTGCTGAGGGACTGCAATATCCAGTGGTACACTGACGATCGAAAACACCGGTAGGCATTGGAGCAAGCATTCGGTATATATAATATATGCATACAAAACTATCCATACCAATTAGACGTTTTCCGAGCATCTTTCAAGCAGAAGTCTTTACTATAAGTCAGTGCGAAGTCAAGCAGCACTAAAGGCGATCTCAGCGTATGAAGTTAAATCGCTTTTAGTAAGTGTATAAGAAGGCTGAACCGCCTATCAGTGTGCAACCGGGTACACCTAATCTAGGTGCCGAGGCATTAAAAGGTAGCCGGCAATGAGCTGCCCAACGAACTAGCTCTCTTTGCGGCAGCGTACAGAATGATGGCGCCAGAAGCATGGATTGCAGTGGGTCGCACACTTTTAGGAAGTTGCTCCGTACGGAGGAGAGAGTTGGTAGAGCACTGCATTGGCAGCAGACTGCAGAAATGCGCCATGCCAAGCTACTTCTGGGAGGGTTCAACCTCGCAAGGTTTAAGGACATCAATCTACCCCGAGACAAATTCCGCCTCTTTTTAGCGCTCTATATAGGGCACTGCAGGCTCAAAAAGCATTTGCCCAACATGGCATAATATCTTGCCTAAATTGACGGTTCTTCAAAATGGAACAAAAAACCCCAGACCACCTGATTCTGGATTACCCAGCAATTTGCAGAAGCTGGCTAAAGCGCCCAGCAGGCTGCTGGAATTGTTTAGAATGCTGGACTTTGGTAACCATATGTGATATAGGGGAGGGCGCAATAGACCGTAGGCGACAGTGTAAAACCCTAAATTTTATTATCTATCTATTTATCCAATTCTCTAAATACATCTCTTTTATTCTCCTTAGGTCATAGACCAAATATAAAAAATGTGCAAAATTTGATAAGGATAAAATTGGTATTAATGATAAGAGTTTACAGTATTACATGGATCGAACAATCTGTGAACACGTTAGAAACCTCAGCGCAGTTATTCATAAGGATACCTTCGGCGAACCAGAAGATATAGCCTAAGCTGACATTAGCCATCTCAATAAATTTGTGACGATTTGTAAGTGCCTTACGATGTATTACATAGGAGTTTTCAGTGCCACAACAGACCGGCGGTTTGAGTTGTCCAAGTGAATTCTCTGTTATGATCGACCACTTAACATAAACTAACCTAAGTGTTATTAAAATTTTATTTATATAATAAAAATTGCAAAAAATTTAATCAAAAAACAAGAAAAAACGTTAACTTCGGTTGCACCGAAGCTAAATACCCTTCACAGGTGCATTTCTGTTAGAAAATATCTGTTCCGTTTGTATGGAAGCTATACGCTATAGTTAACCGATCTGATCAATTTCTTCGGAGATTACATTGTTGCCTTAAAACAAAACGATATCTTAACAAGTAAGGAAGGGCTAAGTTCGGGTGTCACCGAACATTTTATACTCTCGCACGATAAAGCGATAATCGAGATTTCATTATCCGTCATTTAAATATTTTTAAAATAACCTTTCATTCAACATAACCTTTGTATGGGAGGTGGGCGTGGTTATTATCCGATTTCTTCCATTTTTGAACTGTATATGGAAATGCCTGAATAAAACGACTCTGTAGAGTTTGGTTGACATAGCTATAGTAGTTTCCGAGATATGTACAAAAAACTTAGTAGGGGCGGGCCACGCCCACTTTTCCAAAACAATTGCGTCCAAATATGCCCCTCCCTAATGCGATCCTTTGTGCTAAATTTCACTTTAATATCTTTATTTGTGGCTTAGTTATGACACTTTATAGGTTTTCGGTTTCCGCCATTTTGTGGGCGTGGCAGTGGGCCGATTTTGCCCATCTTCGAACTTAACATTCTTATGGAGCCAAGGAATACGTGTACCAAGTTTCATCATGATATCTCAATTTTTACTCAAGTTACAGCTTGCACGGACGGACGGACGGACAGACAGACATCCGGATTTCGACTCTACTCGTCGCCCTGATCACTTTGGTATATATAACCCTATATCTGACTATTTTAGTTTTAGGACTTACAAACAACCGTTATGTGAACAAAATCATTTCTTGACAGAACTCTATTTCTTGAGATATAGAAATAAAAACAAATAACTAATATTTACTTAGATCATAAGCCGAAGAGCTTCTAACAGTTCTAAAAGTCAATAAAGTAGAGAAATTAAACTTCGCTTTAAGGTTTCATTTCGTCGTGAGTTATGAGCTTGTTGTGCCTTAAAATGGTAAAACAAGGTGAGTTAAGCGACAGTCACATAATTACATAAAACATATACTCATACATACATATTTACCATAGCAGATATACTGCCGTATCGCGTTCACCGAGCCTTTTAACGAAAATCGTTAGGCTCATTAAAAACGTGGAAGAGGTGTGGCCCCATTTAGCTTGTTGCAACATTGATAAATGATGGCAATTGTGCCGTAATGTGAGCAATTAGGAATTTTTTTATTTTTCGTTATGTATTCTTTATATATATGATATAATATTACAAAAAAAAAATAAAAAAAAAATCTAAAATATTATATAGAGATTAATATTTATTCACCGAAGTATTTATATATAAGTATATTTATACACATATTAATATATAAATGTATTTCACCTTGCTTATTTTCTTCTTATAAATATATCTATACTTAATACTCTAATTAATATTCTAAAAGTTGTACATCTATACGCATGCAGAATTCATGTGAAGCCATTGTGCGGCTCAAAAGCTCTGAAATCTCTCACCGAAAGAGGTCAGCTAAATTAAAAATACATCGCAAAATAATATCATGCACACGTGACTGTGGCAAATGACAAGCATTGCAAACTACAATCAATCAAAAATTGATAGATTACAACAACTTATGCAGGCAGATGTTAGCTGGTGGACAGTTTGTTGTGCGTGTCAGCGCTTTCGGATTGAAAACTGTTGGCGATACTTTTTGCAGTTCGTTTAATTCCGCTATTTGTGTGCAGTTTCAGTATAATATATATATTTACTTCATATGTATATATATATTATAATATATATTTTAATTCGAAGGTGTTTATTATATTTCTAATTTGACGATGAAGTGTGCCTGAATATAAACTGGTTGCGTTTGTTAAAGACGGTCAACTAATAAAAAATGGAGGTATGGAAAAATATTTTCGATATAAAAAAATTAATATTTATAAATCGGAACTTGCTATGAACATAAGAAATAATAAACTGAACCATGAATGTATATCTTATAAGTTCCCTTGCTTTATCAGTAGTTGAATTCGAAAACGAACTATTCGATACCATTTTTGTAGTACGATTTGTCATTTGCTTCAAAATAGATATCAGCTTCGACGATCATCCCTTTATTCGACGAAAATTTCTTCCCTTTGAGTATGTTTTTGAGATCTTAGAGCAGGAAATAATCGCTGGGGGCCACATCTGGCAATTCGAAGTCAAATTCATGGATTTTTGCCTTCGTTTTCACTGAATTGTGACACGATGCCTTGTCTTGGTGAAACTGTTTTTTCTTTTTCTTTGAATTAGGCCGCCTTTCGGCGATATTGTCCTTCAAACTGCCCAATAACACTATGTAATAGTTGAAGGTCCTTCCTTTTTCAAGATGGGCAATAAAAATTATTCCATGCGCATACCAAAATGTAGACACCATAACCCTGCCAGCCGACTGTTGCAAGTTTCCAGGCTTTAGAGCGGGTTTATCGTGTACAGTCGACTCGTATGGCCGTCGATTGGACTTCACAGTGAAATAGTGAAATGGTACAGCCATGGTTCAACCATTGTCACATATCGGCGCAAAAGCTTGGGTTTTTAACACTTGAACATCTCCAAATACTCCTCCCAACTCGTTGTTACTTCTAGTCAAAAAAGAGCTTGCGCCGAACCCACTTTGCATAAAGCTTTCTCATACTCAAATATTCGTCAATGATATGATGTAGCATATATAATGTAATACATTCAGTTGATATCATTAGAGTGCCTCCTGTCTCGAACAATTTCACTTGACGGTCATCCACAATTATTGTGTTTTTTTTTTATATCTTCTTCGGTAACAATCTCTTTTGCGCGTCCTCTACGTTCATCGTCCTCGGTGCTCATTTCGCCTCATTCAAACTTAGTAAACCCTTTTTCAACGGTTGAATTCCCTAGTCCAGAGTCTAAGTAATAATGATCAATCCAAACTTTGGCTTCCGCAGTATTTTTTTCCTCCAAAAAGTAATGCTTTGTTAAGTCACGAAATTCCTTTTGATCTAATAACAACAGTTGCTTCACCAAAAATGTGATATCTCATAAACTAATGATCCTACAGCAGGCAAATTACGCGCGCCATTGTAGGTTTAGACTAAGTGAAAATCATATGGATTTAATTCTGGTCGTGTGTCAGGTCGACGACTTTTCAATTGACCTGGTATATATTTAAAAAAAAAACCGTATTTAAGTATATTTTATTATTGCGATTTATAGCTGCCCAAAAAGGTTAGTAGCTTAAGATAACTTCGTTAGCATTTTTTATCAGATAAATGTACATTTAGTGTAAGTTGAAGCAAAACTAAGTCATTAATTGTTTACTTACCAATGCTGTACAATTTTATAAAACTAGGGTTGCCAATTATCTGAAAAAAAAATTAAAGACCAAATTCAATTATGCAAATTAAATGAATTGCAATAAGCACGATCTTTGATATCCCGTAGTTATTCAATAAAATACTACAGGATCCGACAGTCGAACCGGACTGTAACCAACTTCAGACCGTTCGCGCAGCTGTCGCACTGTCAGCTGTTTATAAATTTGCCAAATGACAGTTCGGAGTATTGCTCACAAGTGTGCGTTTTGCCAAAAGTGAACCCAAAAAAGTGATCAGCGATGGAATTCAAACGTAATAGTGTGATTGCTTTATATTTAGCTGGAAAATCACTGCCAGCAATTGTTCGTGAGTTCAAACATCTTAATGTGAATAAAGTTTTTGTTTATCGCACCATCACTCGTTACAATGATACTGGTAGCATCGCAAAACGCCATGAAGGTGGTCATCAAAAAACTGCAACGTCACGTGAGATGGCTCGGAAAGTGAAGAAGCGACTTGAGCGAAATCCACGACGTAGTGCCAATCAAATGGCTAAAGAACTGAAAATATCCGACCGCAGCATCCGACGCATATTGAAAAATGAGCTCAAGGTCAAGCCTTACAAGTTCCAAAAGGCCCATGATTTCACACCGAAGCAGCAACAAGTAAGTCTTGAGAGAGCGAAGCAGTTGCTTCGCTTGGCCGCAAGCGGTCAAATTCCGAACATTGTGTTTTCTGACGAAAAAATTTTTCCAATTGAGCAATTCGTAAACTCTCAAACGATAGGGTTTACTTGACCGACCGTTCATATGAGAGTCTAAGTCATCGGTTGGCCACCAGAAGGCAGCACCCGCCACAAATAATGGTTTGGGCCGCTGTCACCGCAGATGGGCGCTCTGCAATAGTATTCATCGAGCCTGGCGTCAAAGTAATTGCGATATATTATCGGGAAAGTGTTCTGGAGGCTGCTTTGAAGCCGTGGGCAAACAAACATTTCGGTCGCAAGCCATGGACTTTTCAACAAGACTCAGCACCGTCTCCCAAACGCGAGTGAACCAAGAATGGCTGAAAAAACAACGTTCCGAACTTCATTACGACCACACAATGGCCTGCAATTCACCAAATGCGAATCAAATGGATTACTCTCTCTGAGCCATTTTGGAGAGCAAGGTCCGAAGTAAAAAATACACCAGTCTCGAGATGCTGAAGAAAGCCATTGTCCGTGAGTGGGCCAAAATACCGGAAAGTCACATTCGGGCAGCTTTCGATTCGGTTTTTGACTGTCTCCAGGCCATAGTTAAGGCAAAAGGTGGTCGTATCGAGTAAAAGTGAATTGGTCCTGAATTTATGATTATTTTCACACATTTTGTGCTTTAAAGTAAATAAAAATAATTTTCCAAACCGAATTTATGGCCGGTCTTCTTTGTACCTAGTATTTCCGCTTGGATGATACTGGCTGCATTTGGTAGACGCATAGAGAGCGAGATGTCAAAATCCTTACAGTATACTCCCACCCTAATCCGCACTACATTTAGCACCAGTCGGTATAGATTGAGCTAGTATTTTCCTCATATTTTCTATTTTTTTTAAGATTTAAAAACTGGTTGAGGATATTGCTATGTATGTTATCCTTTTTGTTTCAACCACCTAAGTAGTTAATTATAGTAGCATGAATAAAAAAGTCTATGGGAAGTCGATGCATGAAAATTAAGCGCATCAGTCGGACGTGACTTAATAGCTTTTACATGAGCAAAGTCTGCTTTCTGTGTTCCAATTAATTTCTTGATATAATATTGTTTTTATAATGATTGGTGGCCAGAGTTGCAGACATGCCTCGGATGAACTTCGACTGATGAAAATACTAAAAAAGTGAAAGATATGGTGCTTAAAAATCGTCTGGCAAGTGTTAGAGAGAAGGCAAGAGAGTTCGACATCTCTTGAGCGTCTGTTCGATGGATTTTGATGGATATTTTATTTATGAAACGCGTTTTTACTCGACTCGTTCCGAAAAAGCTGAATTTTTTTGTTAAATATAGTACTGTAAACAGGTCTCTTTGGACATGATCCATTATGTAAAATCCGATCCCAAATTCATGGATAGCATTATAACTGCCGACGAGGCATGGGTTCGTGAGTTTGACATGCAAGCGAGTCAAAAATCATCGGAATGAAGGGAAAACCAGAAAAAACGTTAACTTCGACTGCACCGAAGCTAATATACCCTTCACAGGTGTATTTCTTTTAGTAACTATGTGTCCAGTATATATGGACGCTATATGCTATAGTAATCCGATCTGAACAAATTTTTCGGACATTATGTTATTACCTTATGTAATCCATGTCAAATTTCGTAAAGATACCTCGTCAAATGCGACAGTTTTCCATACAAGCCAATGATTCCGATCGTTCGGTTTGTATGGCAGCTATATATGTTATAGTGGTCCGATGTCGGCAGTTCCGACAAATCAGCAGCTTCTTGAAGAGAAAATGACGTTTGCAATATTTCAAAACGATATCTTAAAAACTAAGGGACTAGTTCGTATATATACAGACAGTCAGCCGGACATGGCTAAATCGACTCAGTTCTATTAACAAAAATAGTTTCCAGAGTCAGCTTTACTAGCTTTACTTTACCAAAGAATATTTATCTTATATTTATTGACTTCCAAAGTTAATTTTAAAGCCAACAATACGTAATAAATTACCAAATCAGCTAATTTCACTCACATTGACCTACAATTCAAATGGTTTGAGTTGCTAAATCATTCAACAGGACAACGAACTGGACAACAAAAGAGAAAGCGAAATTACTTCGCAAAGAGCAACAGTGAGAGTGGAGCAGCAATACCGATAAACTTGGCAATAACAAGGGATCTAATAACTAGCGCTAAAACAAAAGCAACGATTTGAGAGAAGAAAAAACAAAGAAACATGAAGTATAGAATAACAACAATGTGGATTATGGAAATTACGTGAAAGCAAAAAAGAAGGGAAAATGAAAGGCGAAAGTCACGAAATGTAACACAAAAGGAGCAAATCAAACAATAGAGCCATTACTTGGTTACATACATACACACACACGTATATATAACCACACAGTGACTTTCTGTCACACTAACATTGGCGCACGTTTTGATTGCGTGTTGATATTGACAAAGTTTTCGCTTACAAGGAGTGCTCCATATTGGACTTTTATTGATTTCCAAAACAATAACGAAACGTCCATTGTTCACAACAACAATCTGCGTAGTTATGTGAGCGGAATGTCCGGTATTCAGTGCGGTAAAAACTGTAGGTTAATGTAGAGGTTTGAAAGTGATTCACTACTAGTAGTCAATGTGGAGTTCTTACAATATTTTTTTAAGTCGTTAGTTCTGAATAGCTTCCATTTATTACTAGTTGTGGACTGGTAACTAATTGTTATTACTATCTTATATACTTTATAGGGTGCGCTTAGTTCAAGCTTCAATTCACTTAACCTCAAACTTATAAGAAACTACTCTAGACCAATCGGACTACTCGATCCAAGTTCTATAATATGTATTTCTCTTTACTTTTTGTCTTCTCAATCTCCCCAATTAGATTTTCCTTCGTTCTTAAATCATCTCAATTTGAATGAATTTTGTCGGGAATGCATTTGAATAAGGTCGTCCTGTCGCAGTTTGTAGTCGACACAGAAAAAAGAGGTAACCTCCACACTTCCTCGGTGTAGAATCTGAACTTTCGTTCAATACGTGCCGAACCTTTTATATATTATAAGTAAATATATTGCAACAGCTGCTGGCGTACGCCGACGATATTGATATCATCGGCCTCAACATCCGCGCCGTTAGTTCTGCTTTCTCCAGGCTGGACAAGGAAGCACAGAAAATGGGTCTGGTAGTGAACGAGGGCAAGACGAAATATCTCCTGTCATCAAACAAACAGTCGTCGCACTCGCGACTTGGCTCTCACGTCACTGTTGACAGTCATAACTTTGAAGTCGTACATAATTTCGTCTATCTTGGAACCAGCGTAAACACCACCAACAATGTCAGCCTAGAAATCCAACGCAGGATAACTCTTGCCAACAGGTGCTACTTCGGACTGAGTAGGCAATTGAAAAGTAAAGTCCTCTCTCGACGAACAAAAGCCAAACTCTATAAGTCGCTCATAATTCCCGTCCTGCTATATGGTGCAGAGGCTTGGACGTTGTCAACAACTGATGAGTCGACGTTGCGAGTTTTCGAGAGAAAAGTTCTGCGAAAGATTTATGGTCCTTTGCGCGTTGGCCACGGCGAATATCGCATTCGATGGAACGATGAGCTGTACGAGATATACGACGACATTGACATAGTTCAGCGAATTAAAAGACAGCGGCTACGCTGGCTAGGTCATGTTGTCCGAATGGACGAAAACACTCCAGCTCTGAAAGTATTCGACGCTGTACCCGCCGGGGGAAGCAGAGGAAGAGGAAGACCTCCACTCCGTTGGAAGGACCAAGTGGAGAGGGACCTGGCTACGCTTGGAATATCCAATTGGCGCCACGTAGCGAAAAGGAGAAACGACTGGCGCGCTGTTGTTAACTCGGCTATAATCGCGTAAGCGGTGTCTACGCCAATTAAGAAGAAGAAGAAATATATTGCAAAATACTTTATAAGGCCCATATTTCCTAATGGATATCGAAGAAAACTAAAATTTCTGCTTGTAGTTTTGCTATAAATGCAAAGTACTTTCAGAAGCTAATTAGAAAAGAATTAAAAAAAGAACAACAGTGATTTTTAATTTCATATTTATGACCATTCGAAACACAAACGCACAAAATTTAGAAACTATATTCGGGAGGTTTGCCAAGAAATGACGTAATATTATGATGCCATTATTCCATTATTAGGAAACGCTGCCGATAGCAATTCATCAAAATAAAGAGAGCCGAAAAACGGCCAGAACTTGCCACAAAACAAGAGGCTATAATTTACCGTCTTGACAACTTAGGCCTCATGTTGCAAGATCGGTTAAAAACTAGTTGGAAAATAGGGGCTGGGAAGTTTTTGCTCACCCCACTTATAGACCTTGCTCTTTCTTACTATCGTTTGTTCCGGTCGATGCAGAATATCCCCACTTGAATACGGTTCCTATCAGTACAGGGTGTCAAATATTAGCTAGTCTCATTTTTGGCCGCCAAGTCAGCGCAACTCTTTGGGAATGAATTCATACATTGCCACTAAGATAGGAGAATCTGATGGTTTTAGATGGGCGAAACTTTGAATAATAGCTCGGTGTCTGTGTACCACATGAACTGTCTGTGAAAAATTGAATGGACCGAATTAACATGTACGATTCTTTGCTGAAACGAAACGAAATGGAACAATTTCTGAAACGAATGTAACAGGAGACAAAAATGGATCAAATACGAAAATAATGTGCGAGAAAGATCATGGCCCAACAAATAAATGGTCGCAAAGTCAGGATTGATGCCTCGTTGATGATGTTTGGTGGGATTGGAAAGGAATCATCCACAATGAGCTGATCCAGCCTGGTTGAACGATTAATTCTACATTATACTGTCAATAACTGATGAAAGCAAGCAATCGAAAAAAATGGCCAGAACTGATCAACAAAAAGGACTTCGTCGTCCATCAGGACAACGCTAGACCACACACATTTTGATGACTCGGCAAACACTGGGAGAGCTTGGTTGGGAAGTTTTGATGCATTTACCATATAGCCCTGACCTCGCACCATTTGACTATCATTTGTTTTGGTAAATGTAGAACTCCCTTAATGGAGTAAATTTGGTTTCAAGAGAAGCCTGTGAAAATTACTTGTGCAGTTTTTCGCCAAGAAATCAGAAAAGTTTTACATTGATGGAGTAATGTCTCTGGCTCTCTAATGGAAAAAAGTAGGTAAGTTGCATCATAAAAGTTCATTATAAATATAAAAAAAATAAGTTGAAGTTTGATTAGAAATACGAAAAGACTATTTCGACTACCCAATATACTATATATAACACTCAATACTTTCAGCTAAAGTTCATTGGATGGAGGCAGGCGATTGTCTCACTACAAGGGAAAATACGAGATAAAGTTGTAGAATTGCCTTTATAATTAACTTCTTGGAGACATTGTCGATTCACGTACATTTCTCCAAAAGTATTTGTATGCAGAATCTGAAATGGGTAAATATTTGTGTGGTTATGCTTTCAGGAAGTGAGGTATTGTTTTCAATTCTTCATTTGGCAGCTGCAGCAGATGATAACTACCGTACATGATAAGACTACCCCAGCAAAATTTTGCCTCGTAATAGTGAAAAATAGCTTAAACAAATCCACTTTATTTCTTGACTAGTTCTATAGTTTCATATTTTATTGTCCCTGCCATAATAGAGAAATCCCATCTACATTTCTTTGTCTAATATTATATATAAGGAACACAAAATTTATACTGGCACTCGATAGAAGAGACAGAAGGAACATGATCGGAATACTAACAGGTCACTGTCTGGTGGCGATACACACCCGCAGATTGGGGCTGATAGATCGAGAAGACTATATGAAATGTCTAAAGCAAGTCACCAGGGAAACAATGGACCATCTATTCTGCACTTGTCACGCATTGGCAATACTACGCTGTAAGAATCTGGGTTCCCCACGGTATGATACATTGGAAGAGGTATCAATAGTGAGGTCTGTTGAAATTCGCGTGAAGCGCAATCATGCTAAAGGATGACTACTCTTTATTGAGCTAATAATTGTACCCCATCTGATGGCCTAATAAACTAACCTAAGCTAATCTAACCTACACATAGAGGTTTTAGAAAGCTCCTCAACTCTATCGATTTTATATGCTAGCGACGTGTTACTGTTTGATTTGATCTTTATGGACGTTCGTATGCCTGGCAACCTCAACTAATCGAGTCGGAATAAATATTCAGTTTTTTCTGTAAATTGCTGCAAAGTATAAACACAATTGAAAAAGACTCTTTAATATCGTGTTAGAAATTTTCCACACACCAATTTATCCTGTCTAAGGGCTTTTAAGTACTTGCAGGAGGCGATAAATTGTAGTCCAACTAGTTCACACCTTTCAAGAGCGGCAATGGTTACCCATTGAGTAAATAAATTTTAATTATTGTTGTCTATGTAATGTTAAATGTTTACCAGAGAAAGATATGTTTTGTGTAAGATAAATAGATGAGGATTACACCGCGACCTTTGATCTATTGTGCCCTCTATTGAATCATCTATGAAAAGCAAGCACGCTCAGTCTCACTCTATACGACTTTATAGTAATTTTAAATTTCTCTGAGAAGAAAGTAGTTTTCGGGCCAGCAAATTCTAAACAAAATAAACAGATTGTAAAAAAAGCAACAAAAATAACAAAGTTCTCAAACCGCAAATTGTTGAAACGAGTCGCTTAACATTTTCATTTAAACACCAGACAATTCATGTTAGCCGAAGGCCAAGACACAAAGGCTTCCTTCACTCATAGTATTTGGGCGCACGCTTTATTTCAGCAAAACTTGTTTTTTTTTTTATTTTACATCACAACCCATTTCATGAAAAACAGCAACAAACAAATCCTCTTCCATATGGAAAGCGCAGAGTTGGTTTATCAAGCTTTAACCGCCACAGTTAGTCACAAAGGCAAAGAGCAGAAAAATATCAACACACATCAATGCATACATGTAAGTGTATAAAATGTGTGATTGCTTGTGAGTGTGTGTTTGTGCAAATGCAATGCAAACTGAGTGATATGATATAGGGGTCACATGGACTTGTGCAAACAATAGTAAAGTTCAACATTTATTCCCTTTGTGAGAAAACTTTGCAGATTGACCTCGTTGCTGAGATGACAATAACAACATGGCATATTAAAAAGTATATTCATGTAGTGGAGATTTTTTATATATGTACATACATTGCACTCGTGTAAATATTGACACACATGCTGAAAGTTACTTGAGGAGCAAGGGTAATGGCTAGAAAATAGTGGCGTTATGTGTTGACCAAGATCTCAAACCTCAGGAGACCACAGACATCAACCGCAACAAAGTTAATTGCGCGTTGAAGTGAATAAACGGGAAATTAGCATATAAAATACACATATAAGTTGAATGTGTGTGCTGGCAACTGTGTAAATAAAGAATATTTTGGATAGTGGATAGAGTTGTGAGAATTTTCATGAAAAATTAATGCTGAGGTCTGAGTATTTATATAGGGTGTTCAGAGAGAGTTCAGTTGCTCGGCCCATGAGGAGTAGTCATACTTTAGAATGCCTGCGCTTGTCGCAAATTTTAACAGATTCTGCGGCCTCACTATCGATTCCTCCTCCAGTGTATCATACCATGGGGACCCCAAATGCTTACAGCGTAGTCTTGCCAATGCGGGGCAAATGCACAAGAGATGCTCCATTATTTCCCTGGTGCCCTGCTCTAGACATTTCCCGCAGTCTTCTCGATCTGTCAGTCCCACTCACCAGACAGTAATCGGAAAAGTTAATGAAATTATCAACATTCCGACAATATATGCTCGAAAGTTTTATTGAATTCAATTCTTGTATAGAAGTACTGCTTCTCTTGAAGACCATCAAACAGATTTATCAGTAAGCGCCTCTGACTTGACATATCTCTACAAAAGGTAATCTACCAACGTCAAATCACATCAACTAAGTTCAAAACGACGACCGGTTATAGTTAAGATTGGATTGCCAAGGTTCTGCATGGTTTGGCTCACTCTCTGAATACAATAAGCACTTACTATAGACATTTGATATTGACAATGGGAACCAAAAGTAGTAACGTGTATGCGAAAAGCTCTTGCAATTTTCTTAACCTCGACTCTTACTCTAGATAAAAAACTGATAACAAACAGTCTAATTTTTATGCAAAAGTGAATGTATGGTGTGCTCTTCCCACTAATGCTAAGTTGTCTCAATCTGACCATCAATAATTTCCGGAACAGCAACTGATTTTGAACAACCTTCACGAAACTCTTCTGGGAGTGATTTACGACCTCGATTGAATTCAACATACCATCTAATAAGATTAGTCCGTAATGGAACTTCATCGCCAAAAATTGAATTACATTCATTCATGCTTTGTTGCTGTGTTAACCCACCTCGAAAATTGTAGGAAATAGTCACACGCAAACTTTCGTGTTTAACTCTAATTTTTACACGAGATAAGTATTTTAAGTTACTGCAGAAAATTCGTTTTTTGTCAAAACGTTCTGCGTACGAGTTGTGTTCAAAAAGTATCGCGAATTTTGAATTTTCGCGGGTTACGTATATTAGAATTTCTAATTTTTTGTGGCGTTATGTTGGTACTCATGTCTCTCACTTATGCCGACAAGCTCGGCAATTTTGAATGTTAATTTAATTGTTGACAGCTGCTTTGCTTGCACGTGTTTTGGATCGTCTTCGATTTTTACCTATTCAAAAAAATGGATCAAAGAACCTGTATCAAATTTTGTGTGAAAAACGAACTTAAGTGCCGAAGCAACGTTTATCGGTGATACAAAATGTTCTCAGAAGGCCGAGAAGATGTGAACGACGAAGAGCGTGCCGGACGCCCGTTCGGTCGAATGTGAAAGTTTTGCTGACAGTTTTCTTCGATTGCAGGGGCGTGGTGCATCATGCTACAGGGAAGGTCAATAAGGAATGTTACCTGCAAGTTATGCGAAATTTTCACAAAGCAATCCGCCAGAAACGCCCGGATTTGTGGAAGAACAAAAATTGGCTTTTGCACCACGATAACGCCCCTGCTCACACATCGTTGCCTGTGCGCGACTTTTCGGCCAAAAACAACACACTACTTCCCCAGATCTGCCCCCCTGTGACTTTTTCTTCTTCCCTAAACTGAAAAGGCCCATGAAAGGACGACGTTACGCTTCTCTTGACGAGATAAAGACGGCATCGAAAGAGGAGCTG
>NC_065919.1:20063716-20130231 GCF_024586455.1 Bactrocera neohumeralis
TTCGGGTTAAATTTTTTGTTTGGGTTGTTTTTTTATTCAACTAAATGTTTGAAAAAAACATAAATTTGTTTAAAAGGAAAATTTTCTCCCGAAATCAATTTAATTTTTACTTTTTGGAAAATAAATTAAGTAAAAAAGTTTAAAAAAAATTTTAAAAACCAATTGTTTTTAGGAAAGAACTCGGCGAAATGTAAAAACAAACAATCACTGCGGAAAGCAACAACAACTACAGAAAAAGATTCTCCTGCCTGCATATATAGAGAAATACTCGTATGATTATGTAGTACATATATTTATATCTTTTCAGCTTTGCGCTCATTCATCAAACGCACCTGTGCTCAATTGTGTGGGTTGAAGCTAAAAAATGTTGTTTATATAACAGCTTATAAATTTCGTGTTTGGAATACTATGACAATGAAACGCACATTAAATGGTTTGCCGTGTAAATCCCCTTATTTGCATATGCAGCCAACTCAAACTCACCCCTTGATCAATGACGGTAATTTCTCATTGCTGCAAAATGAATATGCCACGCAGACATTACTCCAACAAAAACTCGAATGCTCACGCACAAAATCAGCACGATTCGCACACTTTGACTATTTCATCACCCTTTATTTTGCATGCACACACACACACACATTTAAATTGTTTTCGATGTTTCATAGGAGTTATGCTTTTGTTGTTGGCGTTCTACAACTTGTGCTGCCGAAATTAGTTATTCAAGTCAGCGCTTGTGTGCCTAAGTACTTAACTAACGGTACAGTGAAGTGAGTGTGAGCGCAAAAATATTATTGCTTTTACTCTCTTTAAATCACCTTTTTTTGGCGTTTCAATTGCATTCTTGTTTTTCGTCATATTAAAAATGTTCTTAAATTACACTTTACGCTTTGTGCTACGAATCTGTCACGCCTTGAGGGGAGGTGTTGCAAAAACAGCACGTGTGTGCCAATTCAATTTGCTATTAATTTGAAAATCCTTTAAATTTGTTTTGTGTTGTAAATGGTTGTTTTTGTGAACCCTGGGCATATAAAGTTTGCCACGAGGTTTGTAGCACATAGAAGGAGACGTCGAAGACCCCACCAAATATACAAGTATATATAAATGATGTTGAAATGAGCGAATAGATTTAATTGTGCTTCAGTTCGTAAAAAAAAGTTCACCAAACTAGGTTTTCAATAAATTGATTGTCAGATTCGCTGTGTGAATTGCGGCGCCGTCTTGTTGGAACCACATATTGTCCAAATCTATATCATCCAAATCGTGTCAAAAATATTCGGTTACCACTGAGCGGCAACGATTCCCATTCACAGTAACGTGCCGGTCTTGATCATCACGGAGGAAGCTCTTCCAATTGACGCCGTATCAAACTGATGGAGAACGTACGAATGAAAACCTACTTTCACATGAACAAATGGTAATTTCGTTAATATCCCAATGTCGTATTTTCCGGTTTACATACCATCTAAAATGAAAACTCTAAAGTCAAAGCGATGCCATAAAAAAAATCCTTATTGGACAGCGCTCTTCAAAAATCTTTTTTTTCATTAAAGCCGAATTTCTCCGAGAAGTACTTATATTGATATCTTTTAAACGTTTGGGTTTAAGAAAAAATCTTAATTGACCTTTTTTGTAGAGCATTCAATGTCCTACAAAATCTTAGGAACAAGATATTTTTTCAAGTAGCTGGAAGCGAGATATAAATTTTTATATCTGATAATGAGAAAAAAAATAGAAAACTGTATGTAAACCTTCCCGTTACAATTGTCGTGTCTGGAAAAATCCGGTTATATATGAGCCTATATATATATAACCCATACACTGACCTCGCCGGCACGAGTTTATTATTAAAATTATGTCACATACTAAAATAATTTTCCGTGGTTTTGATTTAAGTAAAGCTCTGAGCTACAATCACAAAATATGCGTGTTATTAATAGCTTATACTAGATCAAGTTTTTTCATTTTAAGCGATGCAGTTATAAAAAAATATTGGCCGATGTCCACCATAAAGTCTGTTGATTTTATACTGAAAATATTGACCTGTTTCAAGATTTTTGATGAATAAAATCAGGAAAAAGATTCTGCCAGAGTTTCAATAGTATATCTTAAACAAAGTGGTTCTTTTCATAATAATTTTTTCGAGGCTTAACAAAGATATTTAAAAATGTGGTCTAAATTTCAATACCTGAGTGCTAAATTAGAGTTTTGTTTATTTTAATTTATAAGAGATTGGCTGATTTCCATACAAAAACACAGTTTTTTCTATTTTTTTTTTAATATATTTTATAAAGTTAATTATACTTTTAAAATCTCCCCATCTAACTGTACTAAAATAATATCTTTTAAATTAATGTAATTAGTAACAAAAATTTATAAGTTTCTTTAATAAGTTGAACACAGATTCAAAACGTTTTATCCTTCTTTCCGTATTTTCTTTGCCCAGTTAAAAAAATAAAATTAGTGATTATTTTTGGGAAAATTTTTATTTCTTATTCCTTTTATTCGACTAGGGTCTCCATTGAACTCAATGAAAACTAAATTATGGACTGTAGCTACCATGAATGCATGAAACTCCACAGTTTTGTAGGTAATTGGCACAACAATTCGATAAAATGCAATTTCTTATTGGGATTTTCAAGTAGTTTGGGGTCTACTATTATTCCCATTTTTTCAACAAAACGCCGATATTGTGGTCTAAAACTAAAAATTTTTAGCTTGCCACATCTGGAAAGATGTAGGTATTCGTATTTTATGATGGGCTCTAAACCGAATTCGAAATAGCGTCTTTCTTCAAAAATATTCATCTCTTTTAATTTTTCATATAAAACATTTTGTGTAGACACTTTTTCGTCTAAAAGGTTTATGCTCCAATTAAATAATCAAACTTCTGTCGTTTTATGTATTTTTTTAAAAACGTTTTCGATTGACAGTTCAGTTGTCTCCTTTTTGAACTGAAAAAATCCTGCAGTAACGTGTCGATGAAGGCCGCACAGTTCTTCAAATTATTGAATACTTTTGAAATTAGTTATATTTGTCCTACAAAATCGTAGGAACACCCACTATGATATTTTTTCAAGTAGTTGTTTTCAAATTCATCCGTGATTGATTTATACATCTTCTTTATATCTGATGCTGTAATGTAAACTTTGCAAAAAATAGAAAACTGATATATAGAGTACCTTTTTTTTACTAATTAAAAACGAAGGATATTTTATATTTGAAAAAAAGATATTTCTTTTTTTAGGGAAATTACTTCAGTGGGATCTGCTTCAATCTGATTTTTCATTAGCAGAAAACTCATCCATTTCAATAATATATATGTATATTAGATATATATATATAACTCATACTGAGATGAATTTTTGGTCGACGTGACCGAGAAATTCGGCATAAGATTTGTCAGGAAAAAGAACATCATTATATGCAGTATATGGGAGTTGGGGTAGTATCGACCCGAGTTTATCTATTAACAATTATCATGTCACATACTAAAATAATTTTCCGTGGTTTTGATTAAAGTAAAGTATGTGGGCTACAATCACAAATCATATTAAGCAAAGTCAGCTGGATGTTCAAAAATCCTGGTAATAGCTATATGGGAACTAGATCAAGTTTTCGTCTAATTCTACCTATTTTAAGTATAAAAATATGCTGTTATGAGAAAGACATGTTCTGTAATTTTAAGTGACATAAGTCAAATATTGGCCGATGTATCCACCATAAAGTCACCTGGAAGTTCAGAAATCTTTATATTAGGTTTATGGGGGCTCAGGAAAATATTGACCTGTTTCAAGCCATTTTTGATACATCGAATAACTATTATCAGGAAAAGATTCTGCCAGAGTTTCAATAGTATATCTTACACATTGGTCGCAGTTTTCGGTCAAAAGTCAGCTATAGAATTCGGGGTCCTCATATTCAGTGCCTAGAGGCCTGAACAGTTTTGGTTAGATTTAAGCAATTTTTGATTATAAGATGTCATACTTTAAAGGAATTATTTACTATAAAATTTTTATTTCGTTATATAAATTACTTTTTGATTTGTGTACTGAAAGTGAAAGTATAAAGTGGAATTTAAAATTGTGCTATATGGGTGGTAAGCGTGGTTGTTTTCTGATTTTGTTCATATTCACACTGTGACATAGGAATATGAGAAGAGTGTCACATACCCAATTTAGTTGAAATCGGTTGGTCGGGTCTCGAGATATGTAATTTTACCAAAAAGTAGGCGGTGGCACGCTCATCGTCCAATTTTTACACCGGCTCCCATAAAACCCTCTCAAATCATCTCTGAGGTAAAATGTAATATCTCTGTCATATTTAGTTATTGATTTATTGCGCTTTCAGTAGTTTTGAGCAGTACCGTTATATGAGGAGTGAACGGGGTTATCACACTGTCGGTAGAAATTCGTATAATATTTGAGCCGGGTAAATTTGCTTGTTGTAGCTCTAGTGGTTTAGGACATATATACATTAAACTTATTAGGGGGCAGGGCCACGCCTACTTTTTCAAAAATGTTTTGTTTCACTTGCTACTGCGATCCCCTGTGGCAAATTAATGTTTAATATCTTAATTTAATTCTTAGTTATATTACTTTATAAGTTTTCGGTTAACGGCGTATGGGCGTGGAGGGGTCCATTTGGGTACTTATAATTTTTTTGTACTAGGGAACCCGCATACCAAGTTTTAACTGATTGAGACAATGGTTTTTACATAAACTACAGCTTACATGGATGAACGGACAGAGAGACAATCACCTGGATTTCAACTCGTCAACAATATGATAGAAACCCTGACCTTCTGATAATTTGATGATTTTACTTTGTTGAATACACTTTGACGACACCTAACTTATCAAGTATTACTTATAGTAGAAAATTAAAAACAAAATAAAATTAAAAAGCATTTGTGCCGACACTCTAAATTTAAATTATTTGCACCATATATCACTCCATTGTTAACTGCCACTGCGTATACGTAACGCAAGTACGAAATCACATGCGTGACAAATTCATTGTCCCTGATATTTATCTGTTATTTATTTGATATTATCTGTCAGGCCAATTTATTGCATATTTATTTACATTCAAGCTTTTAGCAACCATTTTATGGCAATTTAAGAGACTTTTTAATAAAGTACACTTAAAATCTTTATAAAATAAATAATAGATATTTCCAATGAATGCACACACAATCTGTTTGATTTTGTGTCATTACAGTCGTTGTTGCTGCTAAATAATCCGCTTGCATGCTGCATCATAAAATAATAATTTACCTTTAAATATGTCGTTAAAGAATTAATTTTGTTTGCTTGTGATTTTTTGTCATTTGGCCGCATTAATTAATGTACACCACATTATTGTTTCTATGTGTGCTTATTTAGCAAGTGATGGAGTTCTTCATTGAAGGTGTTGTTCACCTATTTTGTAAAGTGATTTTTAATATATACACATCATACTATAATATAAATATAATATTAAATCTCAATAGGTTCTGCGTTGAATATCTAGTGGATAGATTTTTTGAAGTATGTTTCGAAAATTTTACATTTTCCCCACAAAAATCACAGAAAGGATCAATAATGGAGTCAGACTATTCTCGAATTAATTGATATTGGTTCTGTTGTTATCATAAAACCATACTTGTAGGAAAATACTATTTAAATCTCCGCATTAATTTTACCAAACTTACCAAAATTATGAAAAAATACAACTTATCATCGTGATTTGACGACCCTAGTGTTGCAATCTAGCAACTAAACACTTTTTCTTAAAGTACGACATATTTGGTGTTATACATACACTGAATGTTTCGACATACGAGCACTATTTGTGCTGTTTACAGTAACTTAAAATATTCATCTCGGAAAGAATTATATTTAATTCGCCGACACTTATATGTGATTCATTTCTACAACTTTCGAGGTGTATTAACTCAGCAACAGTACATCGATGAACTAATATAACTTTTGGCGGAGAAGCTCCATCAAAGACTAGTGTACAACAATGGGATGGTGAACCCAGTCAAAGTCGTAGATCACTCTAAGATGAATATCGTGAAGGTCTGCCAAAAATCATTTGTTGTTTTGGAAACTGATGTTCCTGTGCGCAACTCAAAACAACTTTCACACAATGACTAAAGCAACAATTTTTTGGGCACATCGATTTTATGAGTCAGCCATTCACCATATGATCCTGATCTGGATTTCAATCAGTTCTTCTTATGTATGTGAACTTAAAAAAAACTAAGAGGACAACGTTTTTCAACAGCTGAAGAGGCAGTTGATGCGTGCATAACGCATGTTTTGGACATACCCCGCTCAGAGCGGCAAAAGTGCTACGATAATTGGTTCAAACACATAAAAAGGTGTATAGATCCTAATAGAGAATATTTTGAAGAACAATAAAGAGATTTTCGAACATGTAATCATCATTGATTTAACATATTGTTCATTTTAAGCAACATTTCGGATAACAATTTTTGGAAACTTAGTTCATTAAAATTTAGATACCGGGAGTAGGCAGCTCCAGCAAAGATAACTGTTTGCTTTCGACTATATTTTGATTATATGTATATATTGACTTAATTCTCTTTTTCTAATGTTCAACGTTCGATAATGACCTAAAATATTCTAGAAAAAATATACTTTTTTTCAAACAATCACACAGAATTATTTCAGTTAATAAGCTATATAATAACTGATCATGAATTCCGATTGAATAAAGACGGATGGATTGTCGAAATGAAGAAAATTAGAGGAATTTGTTGTTATTAGAATGACATTATTCCGAACAAACTCGTTAGAGTAATCATTATGGTATATCTAAGCATTATGTCATATCCAATATAGGGGGTCATCGCTTTCAAAATAATCAATAAGCACTATTAATTTACTGTATAAACTTCACTATTTCATTCTTTGTATGACAAAGACTTTTAGAATTTGAATTCATGGAAGGTGTTACACATCTGCAGTTACTATATAGAAGGAAGAAGCCAAAAAGGAGGAGTCGGAGTCCGAGGAAGACGACGACATGGGTTTCGGTCTCTTCGACTAAACAACTCAACACTAAAGTTGATGATGAGTGGCAGTGAAAGCGTAATACCAGGAGATGGTAAACCCAATTCACCAATGGATGACGCTGGAGAATAAGTGCCCGAGCATAAAGAAGTTCGAATAGCAATTACCCGTCTGAAGAACAAAAAAGCGGTGGGGCCGACGGTTTGCCGGCCGAGTTATTCAAATACGGAGGAGAAGAACTGATAAAGAGCATGCGTCAGCTTCTTTGTAGAATACGGATGATTGGAATTAAAGTGAACTCTGTTCAATACACAAAAAAAGAAACCCCACAATCTGTGTCAACTGGGATAAACCTCCTCTACATCGCATATACGGTTCTATCGAGCGTATTGTGTGAAAGATTAAAGCCCACCGTGAACAAACTGATTGAGCTGTGTGGCTTTAGGTTCTGGAAAATCAACAACTGCCCAGATATTCATCATACGCCAAGTCTTGGAAAAGACACGTCAAAAGAGGATCGACACACCCATATCTTCGCCTGTTTCTGAGAGCACAAAAAGGAGCTGCATTTATGCCACGAATTCCGAATTTGGTATCCCCGCAAAACTAATACGGCTGTGCAAACTTATGTTGAGCATTTACCATAAGCTCCGTACGGATCGGGAAGGCCGTTCGATACCAAACGAGGTTTCAGACAATACGACTCCCTATCGTTTGTCTTCTTTAATCAACTCCTGAAAAAAATATATGGAGTTGTAGAGCTGAATAGAGAAGGTATAATCTCTCATCTCATTGGCCTCAGAAACTGCGCTGCTAGTTTTGCTTTCTCCAGACTGCATAAGGAAGCGAAGCAAATGGGTCTGGTAGTGGACGAGAGCAAGATGAAGTATTTTCGGTTATTAAACAAACAGTCCTCGCACACCTAACTTGGCTCCCACGTCAGTGTTGACAGCCATAACTCCGAAGTCGTAGATAATTTTGTCTATCTTTGAACCAGCATTCACACTAACAACAACGTCAATTTTGGATTGAGAAGTAAAGTTCAACACTCGACAAACAAAACCCAAACTCTACAAGTCACTCATCATCCCCGTCCGGTTATATGGTGCAGAGGCAAGGACGATGACAACATCATAAGCCGTCGTTACAGATTTTCGAGAGAAAAGTTCTGCGGATGATTTATTGACAACGGAGAATAACGCAGTCGATGGAACGATGAGCTGTACGAGATATACGACGACTTAAGAGAGAGCGGCTACGCTGACTAAGTCTTGTCGTCTGAATGGATGACTCCATAGCTCTGAGAGTATTCCGCGCAGTACCCGCCGAGAGAAGCAAAAGAAGAGGAAGTGAAAGTCGAAAAGACTAGGCGGAAAATAACCTGGCTTGAGCTTGGAATCTCCAATGCGCCAAACAGCAAACAGCGTATATAAAGTCTTTTCAGATTTTAAGGCATTTTGCTCACATCCTTTTTGCCAAAAAATCTTATGTTATCGGCCCACTATAGCTTATGGCAAACTTTTTCATTTTACGAGATATCTTCACGAAATTTGTCATTATCTATTACTCAATACATTCCTACAATCATCGAAGAAATTGTGCAGATTGGACTACTATAGCGTACAACTGCTATATAAGCTGATCGCCCAAAATCAAGATAAAGATCCTATTTCACCTCTTCATGCTTTAAAAAAAATGCGTCTGTCAAGAGTTTTGGATCTTCGGTGTAGCCAAAGTGAACTTTTTATTCTTGTTTTAAATAAAATCAACAAAGAAAACTTATTGCAAGCAACCCTTTAAAAATAAAATCAACCTTTATTGCATCAAGATAACTATTTATCACAACTCAGAATTTAACAAAGCTAAAGCAAGCAACCCGTAAAACGACAAAAATAGCATATTTTGTCACTTGACACCTTTTGCGGCCAAGCATTTGACACGACAGCGGCAAAAGGTCAGCAGACAACAACACAGTTGCCAAGTAACTAGGCACCCCAGTACTGAAAAACTGTCACATTGACAGGTAAAAGTGTGAGCATGATTTGGGTCACGTGATATGGACAGATGGGAACTACAACAGCTAAGCAAATAATTATTGTAAAAGAAGAACCACAGTGTAAACGCTAGGTGAAAGTTGAGTTCGTAGGCATTATTTTCTTTTATGGTGTGTGGGTCCAAAATATTTGGTATTCCTGGGATGTGTTACTATCTCTCTCTCTTTTGTTCCAAACTTTAAAACCATATTTCCTTAAGAAACTCTTCATAAAAAGCTGCTTAAAAACATCCTTTTTTTTATCAAAAGTCCAATTGATTATTAATGAGTAAAAGCGATTCAAAGAATGTTGCCCATTTTTGTTGACATTTCATAATTCAGAGAGCGAAAGCTCCAACTTAAAGCGTCATTGATTTTATTTAAAAATTATGATACTCCATCTTAATAGTTTTGGAGAAGTCTTATGTAAAGGTAGTCATAACACGGAGAGGTGTTGCTTAAATTTTTGGCCAGCCTCCATATTATACTTCTTTTGTATTCTGGAGACCGTAGAGGGAAAAGTTTGTACACTGAAAAACCACAGCCTTCTGTCTGAGAGTCAAGAAACCTTAAGTCGATGAAGTTGGCGTCAACCTGCACTGTCATTTCATGAGGAAACATGAATTTGGATTTTTTAACATCTTGTGACTTTTTCTAATTCGAAAGCTGGGTTATCCGAAAACTATTGATTGGTTTGCCATAATCGGATAGAGGAAAAAGATTCTTCTGGGTGTTCTTAAGACCAAGAAAACTACGCCAGGACTTAAAACCATTCGTTGGTGACAAAATTGACAGCACAAGGTGTTGCTTTCATTTCATTGGCTTTGAAGGGGGGATGATGATATAGAGCCGACAAATCAGAGTGGCGATAAATCAGTTTCGATCTTGTATTCATACATAATCTGAAGACAAAGTAAAAAACCTATTTAATTACATATAAATTGTAATAAAATGCTTTCCAATTATAATAAAATATGCACTTCCATTTCATACTCACTCGTCACGGACCGGCGTTACAAGCTGTTCAAGTGAGATCCCTATAAAAATCGACTGTTTAACCTATCCTAACAAAACCTAGCATAACCACCTACCCCGATACTATAATCGATTCTCGCTAGGCAGCGCTGTGGTTAAGAAACGCTTTATTTCAATAAGCTTCTGGTATGGTTCATAATCTTCATTTTATCCAACATGTGTAGTCTTATAAGTATCCGGGTGCGAAACGGCTAAAGAATTTTGACGTTCCCTGCAAGGAAGCAGAGAACACTGCAAAAAGACGAACCTCACCTAAAATGTATTCGATTATTGTGACCTTGGATAGCATAGTAAATTCATCCCAACCATAGAAGTCGTTATTATCTGGAGATCTGATATCTATGAAGAACTTGTGGAAAAGAAATAGACGTATTCTAACTTTATGGACCACAAGGTGATGATAGATAGAATAATTATAGTTTGAAGAAACTGGCCTTCGGAGCATACTCAAGTTTATAACGTTCACTAAATTGAGGAATACAACAACACAACAAGAAAGACCATTAACTTACATTACTTCGTAGGCATTTTCCTCGAAAAAGGTTTTGATTCTAAAGAATAATAATAATATTGTAAAAAACTTTATGGAAGTGTAAAGCTTAATAGGTTATAATTAAAGTACTCTCCTGAGAGATTAAATTTCATTTTGATGCTAACTAGCCATTGATCAAAAAGTATTGTCCCTTTGACCTTTAAAACAAATACCTGTGCCTTACCAAACGTGTTTAACTCTTCCGCTTTTGGATGAAATCAAAATAAGTTTGCCTAAAAGTATGTGTACTTATATCGTCACCTAAAATGCAAAATAACGTAACACCACTTTTCATAAGTTTGCAGGAGAAGGAAAAGCGATGGAATGGATATAAATCAAATTTAAACTAAATTTGAGTTTTGGTTATAAAATGGTTATATATGGGTTATATATTGGTTATACATGGGTTATATATTGGACAGCGATTTTAAATTTTTTTGTGATGATACATTGTTTTGCATTTTAGGAGACTATATTTTCCGTCTTCTATTTTATAAAATTAAAGTTACTATAATAAAGATGTTTAAAATGGTTAAATACTCTATTTTAACATAGCACACAATTTGTAATTAATTGTTTTATTTTAAAAGCGTCTTCTATTTTATAAAATTAAAGTTACTATATAGATATTTATAAAAGCGGTTTACATTTCCCTCTCTAACCAAAATCTCTTGCATCGAAAGACAAGTTCATTTAACCACAAATTCAAATAAGCAGAATCACGTATTCTGTAACCGTTTTTTAACTTGCGCTCTCTCACCTCATTCCAAACTTGTCACAGTGAGTTAACAATTTCATTAAAATTCATCTGTCGCAATGAAATTACAACAACTTTATCTGCTTAGTTGCTCGTAGCAGACAATAAATAAATGGAGATATTTACACTGTTGAACATGGAAGACGAATGCTTTGTGGAAATTCTTTAAGCATGCAAAGAGCTTCAGGTGGAGATGGAGAAAAATTTAAAATAAATCGGACGACTGAGATGTGTTACTTACGAACCCAATGGTCTGGAAGACTGGAGGGCTGAGAAGTCTCACTCTTACCGTTCTCAATGGTTCGACGACCTGGACGACCCTTCCATTTCAACTTACGAGAAATCGGAGTTTTCAGATGGCACAGTCTTTCCATTTCCAATTTTTGAATCAAGAAGAATTAAGAAGACTGCTTTTTCCGATATAAATTATCAGAGTAGCTGATCGAATTAATAGTTTCATGCCTTCCATTTCTAATTTTACTTTATCTCTTTGATGTTATAGCCTGTATTTTCCCCAATGATAGACTCAGCGACAAACTTCATCTCAACCGCAAATTCTAAGCTACATTTTTACAAGCCTCATCGCGGGCATTGAGTTTTTCAGCCAGCCGTTAGAGTTTTTTCTATTTTAAATATATTCTAAGTGCCACCACAAAATTTTTACCTTCCGAACTCTTATTAAAAAAACTATAGTTTCTCCCTCAGTGTTGAATTTCGCTGTAAATCAGTGTAATCAGACGGACGTAGCCAACAGCAAACCCCCATCATAGTCTAACTTATTATGAACTACACTAATTTCCTCGCAGCTCGTTTGCTCATTGCCAGTTACTTGTTAGTAGAGTTGGGTCATTTGCAAATAGCAATTTTTCAATGTCAAACCGTTAGTCTATGCGGTATCTCTGGTTTTGCAGAATTTTCGCACTGCAACTTAGTAAACTATTAAAACTCGGTCTACTCTATGTATATGGACCTAGCACATACATATGTATATGTACAATTACTCGCTGCAGATAATCACTATGATGCCTGCTCATCTTTATTAATGACTGTACTTTTGGTCATTGTAACGGTATGCCGGAATGCCGCTATTGCACGTGCGTTCATGGCAAAGTGTTCGTGCTATGTCTTAAACTTCCAAGGGTGCTGTGTCACCTCCTCATTCGTTTACTTCCGAAATTTTTGCGGTTTGTTGAATGTAAACGTTGGCGGAAATGTCTTTGTCACAGGTGAAGTTGCTCTAGTTAATTTTCTCTGCCGGAAATTACAATTTTCTTTACTTACTCTTAATGAGGATTCAGTACATTCGAAGGTTTAGGATTGCGCGAAAATAGATTCAGGTGAATGTGGCCGGCAGCTAAGTGATACTGAGTTCCGAAGAAAAATTTTCGATTGAAAACACTATTTTAAAGCTAAAGTACAAGAGTTTTACATTAGTCAGCTGCTTAAATTCGACATAATTAAATAAAGATCTCTTCATTTTGACGATATCCAAACGCTCTGTAAGCTCTCGAAAATAAAAACCCATCGCCTCTTATTGCATCGGGGTTTACCAGAACACTGAAACTGGCTGCCTTCAAGGTAGCGGTAGATATAAAGCAGCGAAGCGCAGTATCCTTCAGAGAGAGGTTTGTTAGCTCCGATAGCTTAGCGACTGTACCGACTTTGAGCTCTCTGGCTGTGCGTTCAAAGCGAATGCAGTAGTGAATGACCTCATTAGCCAAAGTTTCAAGGTTCTTCGATATTAAACTTGTATATGTGCCCGATCACAGTAGAATCGCCGGAAACTGGAAAGTAAAATTCTCTTGCTCAATTTCCTCCAAATGGAAGCAAGTCTTTTGATGCCCTCTTGAGTTCTAGCGTTGGACCTAAGAGCCGCCATTTATCTTGGCAAACGCTGATCAACAGCCAATGCTTGTACGACTACAATTTTTAGGCCAGAGTAAGAGATACTCGGAACTATTAGCTATTGGCAAAGTCAGTCTCGCCGTAATTGAAGGTCTACTGATTGGACGCTGTCCGATAGGAGATGGGTTCATCTTGACACTTTCTCCTCTTTTGTCTTACTTTTACCTCACTGAGATTGAAATATCTTGTTAGTCACAACTTCGGCAAATTAGTGGCTGGGCTTAATTTTAACCACAAATTTGTGGTAAATTCAACGCTTCGTTAGTCTAAGAGGAAAGGGGTAACACAAAAGACATTTGTCCAAACGAGTTCAACCCTACGACCTAACCTAGCTTAACCAATATGACATTGGGGCATTGCTAAGGATGAAGCTCTGAGTTGGCTCCATTAGGATAAAGAAAAAGCACATTTAAAATCACATTGAAAATCACATTTAAAAAGTAATCTTAGAGGCGTGAACATCTATACGGATGATTCGAGGATAGAAGATGGAGTTGATGCTGGAATATCCGGTACGGAGTTACGGAGTTAGGCATAAGGCAAACTCTACGTAGACAGACAAACAAGGCAGTAACCTCGTATCGCATATCAGCCAGAAGTGCCTTGGTCAGCAAGGCGGTAGTGCAAAGTGTTGCCACAAGTAAGGTGCCAAACAAAAAAAAAAAAAAAAACAAACGGTAAATCGGAAGTACAAAAACTCCTATTGTTACTGTAGGAACATGATAGGATTACTAACTGGTCACTCTCTGGCGACGATACATGAAAGTCACAAAAAGAAAACTGAAGGAAATGTCTAGAACTGGTTACCAGAGAAACAATGGAGCATCTCTTGTGCACTTATCCCGCTTTGGTAAGATTACGCTGTAAGCATCTGGGTTCCCCCCGGTATGACACACTGGAGACGGTATCGATACTGAGGCCGTAGAGTCTGTTGAAATTCGCGTCAAGCGCAATCATCCTTAACGATGACAACTCCTCTTGGACTTAGCAACTGACCTCCAACTGGTATCGCAAAGTACCAAACTGGACTATGCTGGAGTCTATACATCTATACAATCGCTTGCTCTTCATGTATGTGTGTGTGTACATGTGTGCATGGATAGTTAAACTTAAATTGAGTTAAGGCGGCGCACATTGGGATTTCCGTGGCTGAAATTCAAAAATGGCATGTTGTCTGATTTGAATGAAAATTTCACAGTTTGTTACCAACTATCTATACATTATTTTCCCAAAATACTAGGATTCTATCTGCATTAGTTTTTTGTCCAGAACTGCCCAAAGTTGGTGAATGTGGAGAACCTGAAAATTAGCAAAAAATTTTTATTCAAAAGTCAAATCATTGATACAATAAAACAACTATTGAAATTCAACTTTATTATTATTTTTAATTTATAATATGTATCAAAGAAAAAATTTGAATCAAAATCCATTGAAAAAACTAATGCATAAAAAATATTGTGGAACAACATAATTTGGACGTCAAAATTTCAATGTTCTTCAAATTCAAAGTGGTGCATCTTTTTAGCGCTGTCTACCGCTGTCGACATACATACACCGAATTAAAGCCTGAAGTCTCAGCTAAACGATAAAAAAAAATTCAGCTGCCCCAAATTGCCCCCTTGAAAAAAACAATGAGATACTCTAAAATGGCAAGTTACCGCCCAAAAGTATGCAACATATATATAACAAGGATTACAGGAACTATAGGATATATCATTCCAGAAGAATTGGACGCATATCCACTAACGAAGATGTGATGCATCACTTATTAATGTCTTCGGATCCGTACATAAACATTTTTCGTACTAAAGTACAATTAAAAAAATTAGAATGTCACGAAGTTGTAAAAAAGTTGCTAAAAGAGACTTGATAAAAGAGAATTTAGTTTGTATGGGAGGTGGGCGTAAAAGTGGGCGGATATTATTGAAATTTAACACCAACATATATAATGTCATAAAAATGCTATGTACCAAAAATCAGCTGTAGGTCATTGTCCTGCGACAACTCCTTATATTTTTAGCCGCAGTATGCACTAGCAGAAACCTAGCTGTCATTGAAGACAAACGGCAGTTTGTTTTTACAAGTGCTGCTGCTGCTCCATCGACTGCCTTGGCTTCAGCTGCTTATGATCAACATAATACTCGTACGCTACCGTAGTAAGCTGTATTCTTTTCCAATTACTGGTGAGAGAAGAACTTATGAGATTCCAAAGATATCATCAGACAGATTAAAGTTATCGCAGTAAGCTGTCTACTTTTTCAGTTAGTCATAGGGCTACAACTTATGCGATTCCACAGGCAGCTTCAGGTACGATGAGAGTATTATAAGCTATCCAGAGCTAACGAAGCCGACTTGTTTTTTGTTCAGTAAACCAAAAATATTCATATACTTATTTCTAAAGAACAGTCTTACTCAATATAGCTAACTAGTTATATATTGGATAGTCGAAAAAGTTTAAAGAGACGATGCTGTATCAGTTCTTGTAGCACAACAATGGTTCGCTCGCTTCCGTTCTGGAAATTTCGACACACTGATGGAATAATATCTCTAGCGCAAAAATGACAAAAAGTGGTCGACCAAAATGGTACATAAGTGTTTATTTATTTATTATTATAAACACAAAAATAAGTTGAAGTTTGATTAGAAATACAAAAAACCTTTTTCGACTACCCCATATAATTGCACTTAAATTAAGCGCCTTCCTCAGACATCAGTTTTTTCCATACGGTTTAACTTAATACATAAATAATTCAATCTAACAGCAAGACTGAAATTTTTTCAAGCGCAGGAAATTTGCTTTCTCTTACTAAACTCTCAAGCAGCAAAAAGAACCCTTAACCCTAACTTTAAGCGCATAATTTGCGCCCAAATTAATTATGAACACAAGAAGTGCACATCAAAGCAATAATTTTACGGAGGTAAATAAATCAAAATCATTAACACCACCAATAATGTCAGCCTGGAAATCAACGCAGGATTGCTCTTGCCAACAGGTGCTACTTCGGACTGAGTAGGCAATTGAAAAGTAAAGTCCTCTCTCGACGAACAAAGCTGAACTCTATAAGTCGCTCATAATTCCCGTCCTGCTATATGGTGCAGAGGCTTGGGCGATGACAGCAACCGATGAGTCGACGTTACGAGTTTTCGAGAGAAAAATTCTGCGAAATATTTATGGTCCTTTGCGCATTGGCCACGGCGAATATCGCATCCGATGGAACGATGAGCTGTACGAGATATACGACGACATTGACATAGTTCAGCGAATTAAAAGACAGCGGCTACGCTGGCTAGGTCATGTTGTCCGGATGGATGAAACACTCCAGCTCTGAAGGTATTCGACGCAGTACCCGCCGGGGGGAAGCAGAGGAAGAGGAAGACCTCTACTCCGTTGGAAGGACCAAGTGGAGAAGGACTTGGCTTCGCTTGGAATATCCAATTGGCGCCACTTAGCGATAAGAAGAAACGACTGGCGCGCTGTTGTTAACTCGGCTATAATCGCGTAAGCGGTGTCTACGCCAATTAAGAAGAAGAAGAAGAAATAAATCACCGTCGTCCAATCGAGACACAGTGGTGTAAACGTGGAATAAATGTGAATGCTAACCTAATCAGGACATCGGGAAATGTTAAAATGCAGACTTTTCATCAAACATGGAAAATTCGAATAGCTTTTAGCAAGCTTATGGAAAAAAAATGAAATTTCAACACCTTAACCCAATTTCCCCTGCTCGCTCCACACTTAAGCTTAATAGTCATATTTCGAAAAATAATTAATATTTCACAAGAAATTTCCTAGCATTCTACAATATGTTAACGAGTTAAAAAGCAATCCACACAGACATCTGTTCAGCTGCAAAATGTGTAGCTTTTATTTTCCTTTTTTTCATTGCCAACATGCAAACCGAGCATTTGCAACCGAAGCTCAAGAAATTAAACCGAAGAAATGTTGAAAGTGAGAAATTGCTGCCGCTCGCCGTCAGTGTTTGCTCCGTTGTGCTTTTGAAGTAGTTTGTTGACAGCGATGGAGAGAAGAATTATGTTATGTTGTTGCGAAATATCCAAGCGTAAGAGCTTAACAAGCAAAACAGCAAAGCAGCAAAGAGTATATAAATTTACTTGCCACAACGGAAGCGAAAGGGTTCGGAGCAACAAACTTCATACGACATTTCCTTGAATGAGCGAAGGAAGTGCATACATATACATAAATACTTGTATATAAGAGTTTATTCTTGTGGAATAAATATGGCTTGACAGCCACATCTGGCATTTAGTTATTGCAAAAATAAAACATTATATTTTGCACTGCAACATTGTTTTTAGACGAGGACGGATCGATAAGTCTGCAGCTATAAAACTCGGTGGAGTGCCTATTCTTCTTAAGGGCACAATGCTAGTACGGGGCTGCGAAATTCTGGGCCTTCTAATTTTTACATTATCGGTAAAGAAATGATCATGTTATAGTTAATCGATCTGTACAATTTCTACGAAGATTACATAATTGCCTTAGAAAATAATCTGTGTCATCTTTTGTGAAGATACATTGTCAAATGTGAAAGTTTCCATACAAGAACTTGATTCCGATCGTTCAGTTTGTATGGCAGCTATATGTTATCCGATATCGGCTGTTCCGACAACTGAGCAGCTTCTTGAAGAGAAAATGACGTTTGCAAAATTTCAAGACGATATCTTAAAAACTGAGGGACTAGTTCGTATATATACAGACAGACAGACGAACATGGCTATATCGACTCAGCTCAACATTGATTATTTACATATATACTATATAGGGTCTCCGACGCTTCCTTCTGGGTATAAAAAGGCGCTCTCATTAATCCAACAACTATATAATGAACGAAGTTCTTTGTTTTTAAGTCTTCACGAATTGAAGTCAGCGATCAGCAATGTTCCGACCATATTACTGACAACCGTAAATTCGCTGCATCAGTATCAAATGCATTCTCTGCCGCTCCAACTGCTGCCAGCTCCATTCTCACTACTTCCACTGTTGTTGGTACCAATACTTCTCCGTCCAACGTTGCGGTTTCTGTTTTTGCTGATAATGTGAGTATGGATTATCTCGCTCCGGTTGCTTTACCTGCAGCCTCTACTAATGCTGTTAAAATTGCCAATACATATGTTGAGGCTGTTGTTAGGAATGCTCACCCGCTAGCCAGTGCCAAAACAGACCAATTTTTGCTGTAAATGCTGGTCAATCTGCTTCATTTGTTGATACTGTGGGTGATTCTGTTAATCCAAACTCTTCGACTTCAATTAATGCTAATGGTCTTTGAAATCAACAGTGAGCCCTAGCAACAAAAAAACTCCAGCTGCTTCAAATGTTGCTGGTGTTAATACCAATTGTGTTCTCGATGTCGTCATAACCAAGAAATGGATTCATTTGTCTGCCTTTAAGAACTCTATCACTGAGGCAGACATTATATCTTTCGTTGTTAAGCAAAAACATGCCGACAAACAGCATTTTTCTTTTATGTTTATTTACAATTCTCAAGCCATTAAAAAAGATAATATTTAATATTAATAATTTTAACTGGGAAATTTTCAGTTAGTTGTGTGTAGAAGGCGATAAGTAGGCTGAGTATTTCCTTTGGGAAGTTGAATACAAATTTAAACCTTCTAAGGTTGTAACCACCCATTAGCAACTTGGCATGGCGCATGCCTAGGAGTTGTTGCCAATGTTTCTCCCTACCCACTGGTTCATCATTGCGGAGCAGCTCCTTTATGGTGTGAGGACCAGCCGCAGTGAAAGCTTCCGGTCGTACCATGTAGGTGAATGCTACGGAGCGGGCAAGCTCATCAGCCAGTCATTACCGGCTATACCTTTGTGATCTGGCACCCAAATAAGGTGCGCTTGGTTACATTCTGATAGACTATTCAGTTGCACCAATAGCGATTTGATCTCGTATTCAAAAATCTCTTTTGAGAAATCACTTTAAGTGCCGCTTGGCTATCGCTTAGTACAGTTATACGTTCAATGCGATATTTGCGTTAAAAGTTTAACTTTACACACCGCCTTATAGCACAGACCTCTGCAGTAGCACAAGGGTGGAATCGTTCCATTCAGCCACCTGTCAAGGGTAACCTTAAACTTCCCAGTGCAGTTAACCTTTTTGGTAATGCTATCCCTATGGAGAAAAGCCAGTGGTATTACGTCACTTAGCTCATTGCTCATACGTTGGAAATGGATTACTTTACCTCTGCCAAACCTTCCTGCTGTCATTTGGAGCACAATGTGTTTTACGACTTGACCGAAAGCTTGGTGTAGCGGGGTGATTTCCAGCAAGGCCCGATCTGGCAGACGTAAGCGAGTAGTTGCAGCTTCGAGAAATGAAGTCCTACCGACGTCTGCGATGCTTTCGGAGCCCAGACCAGCGCTACATAAGTGACAATTGGTCGCACGATCATTGTGTACAACCATCTGATAATCCTTGGCTGCAACCCCAGGATTTACCAACAAGCCAATTGCATATCATCAGTGCCTTCGTAGGTTTGACCATGGTCAGATCAACATGCAGAGTGGAATCCATCGCGGGACCAAGATATTTGACCATATTAAAAGTCTTAAGGTACTATCAAAAGATTCCGAAAAAACTGGCTGTCTTAGAAGTGGTCATGTGCTCCTGGCAGGTGATTGACCCAGTTACTTGACAATGATGACTCTATTCTGGACCAACTAGCATCTCTATTCATTGTTGTCCTACATCCCTACTATTGGTAGGGTATCCGCTGTAGCTGCGCCGATGTTCATACAAAATTTCTAACAAGTTGTACAGCCCGCTCAATATATAGTGTTATAGTAACATTATTATGACCATCTTTTCCAATATCCTTCTTAGTCTTACCGTGTTGATGCATCCACGGGCCTCCAGTATCTCAAACACCATATTTGATTATGCGCTGCGATGATAGATTCAGTCCTCAGTTTGAATATTCAAATTTGGTTCAAGGTCTCCATTTGCATATTCATTGGAATATAATTTCATAGAGGCTTGAGAACACATTACATGCACAGAGTTGCCAATCAATATTATATATAGAAAATTTAAATAACACACAGACTTCTCAAACTCATCACGTACGAATTCAATTCTTTTGATGTTTTCTTGTTTTATGTATTTTGCCTTATTCATAATACTCCATTGCAAGCGATGGCATATTGTTGTATTTATCTGTTCTGTATTGACAAAGAAAATATCTCTCACAAACATTGAATATCCGTTTGTCCCGCCGGACATAAAAGCAATACACGAAATACATTTTTATCGCAACGCTTGCGGCCAACATATAAAAATGCTGCTCACCAACAACTAACTAAACATCGATTAACCCTTACAACACGTACTAAATTTTATTGAATTGGACCATGGGGAAATACATACAAACAAACCTACAGACAAACGAGTATGGATGATTATTTTCTGGAGGCGTGAAATGGAAGAAACAACGATACAGCGGCAAAGTATGGTGCGCACGCGAAATCTCAGTAGAATCACTGAATCAAACGGCCCATATAAGAGCAATAGCAATAACACATAGTGCAAGTAACTGGTGGCAAGGTCAGCTAATAGGCGCTCTCAGTTGTGTGAGAGAAGCGAGTCAATATTCTGAAATCAAATGGTGCAAACATGATATATTAGCGCCTAATGTCAGCACTTCAGCAGCTGCGAACACCACGCCACATCTATAAATGATGAATTCTTCGCCGTTTGAACCTCAGCGCGGCGGTGTTTCATTTATCTTGTTTTACTGCACTGACAGTGTTGAGGCAGCATGACATTTGACAGCTGTGGATTGGCAGGCGTGTCCATATGTAATGACACCAGCGATAGTAAAGAGAGTATCGGAGCAAAAAATAGAGCAGGAAATATTTACAGGCTCAAAGAAATACATGTATATATGTACATATATACCTATAAAGAAAACTAACTGTACCAGTGTGCTCAGAGAAAGAGAGCAATAGATATAAAAACGCCAGCGGCCTATCTGCAATCTCTGCAACGTGACTGCAATAAGCAAGTAGTTGCCAGCACTTAGTTGGCAATGGAAAGAGATAATCAGTTAGATATGGAGATGGCCTGTTCTTGCCATTCTCCAGCACGCACAAATGCACAGCAACAGCAAGCGATGAACGAAATAGCAATGAAAATACACAAATAATGAAAATAAATCGCTACTGGGAACCAAACGAACAGTAATAAAACTTGTAATGATTTCAAATATGGTAGTTAAGTAGTGCTTTTTGAAAGATATTTTCACTTTGAAGACATCGAGTGTATTTTTATAAAACTGCAGCAGTTGTTTGGAGCTCACTGACGTGGGGGCTCTCCTTTGTTTGTATAATACTACACATTAATGAAGAAAGTCTGAAGAGCCAGTAATAACCATAGAGACGATAGTATATCCTTTACATATAATATACAAAAAATCATTTACATGCCAAATTTGGTCAGATGAAAAAGTTGTCCATACAAGCTCTTGATTCCGATCGAACAGTGTGTATGACAGCTAAATGCTATAGTGATCCTATATCGGTGGTTCCGACATAGGAGCAGCCTCTTGAGAAGTATAGGACGTGTGCACAATTTCAAACCAATATTTTTTAAACTATGGGACTAGTTCGCGTATATACCGTAGAGCAGGTCGACTTACAGGGAACCAAAAAAAACTCACGCTGAACAATTTTGCCTAAGAAACTATGGGTCTAAAAACAGTTTCCAGCAAACGATTTTTAAGGCGAAGTTTTTAGGGACCATAAATTTTTTTTCGTTAGTTTTTCTCTATCCAAATGAAATTTAATACATGTATGCATTTTGATATTCTGTTGATCATTTGTCGGAATTGATAACTATATCACATATCTCCCACATAACCAATTTTTTGATTTTCGTATTAAAATTGCTGGCTCGAAACCGGTTTTAGACTTATAGTCTCTTAGACAAAGTTGTTCAGAATGATCCGTGAAATACCGTATATCCGTAAACGAGATTTTAAAGAAAAAAAAAATCGACCCACACTAACAGAGAGACGAACTTAACTGAATTGGCCTTTACTTTCTTTTTGAGTGTAACAAACATCGTGGCAAACTTAATATACTCTATTCAGGATATAATGAGCACAAAAAAGCTGCGGAATAACTACTGTTTCAGCACAGAGGGATTCTGAGAAAATTTGCTCGAAGCAATTAAGATTTCACATTGAAGTACCGTTTTCTCAGGCTAGATATTTCAAGTAAATTTTTTTTTTATAAAAAGAATATAAAAGAGATATGATGGGTTAGGTTAAACTGGTCGATGGTCACGCCATACATAGCACCACAGATGCTTAGTTATGCTAGATCAGTTGGGTTCAATTTATTTCGTGTTGAAGTATTCGGCACACAAGTCGTGATTGCTTCTTGCTAGCTATCATTTGATGTTTAACTGATCTCTTGCAAAGCTCTTACATGTTCTTAAAGCAATTCATCTCACCCTGATCCATCTGTCAGGGCTTTCCGAAGTTTCATTATGTAACATTTTTAACGACTTACGTATTTTCTGTCCTGGTTCGGTAGCCAGAAGCTATTTCGTTTACCGAAATTCTTTGTGGCCTGGAACCCAGTATATATGATGAGATTATATGAGTTTATGGACGTATGTATAAGTATGTTATAGTTGTTAGCTATCTTAGTCACTTTCCTCACCGCAAAAACTTCCGTTTGGAAGATACTATAGTATTTCGAAAGAAGGAATGGTGAGCTGAGATACAGATTCCGATTAGTCTTAGCCGTTTTTGATCGCTTTTGTCAGGAATTTAAAATATAACGAGCAGTGATAAAATATCTAAATTCAGAGCCTCTCTATTCCATCATTAGCAGTGCAACCAAAAGCTAAAAGACTGTTGATAACGAAAAAAAAGTAGAGAACTGTAAGGCGGAAAACTTTTACGTCATAATTAAGAGCTCATACTTGGAGAAATTTTCGTAAAGGTGTCTAAGAATCTAGTTTTCAGAGTATCAAACGAAAAACACCGGTCTTTTGACCAACCTTATTACCCCTGTTTTTTTAATAAAATTTAAAATTAAATTACTTTTTTACTAAGAATTCCTAAATGAGTTGAATGGATCTAATATAATTAAGTCCCATCCGCAACAAAGAACTTAAGCATATATTTTAACTAAACTTTTATTTTACGTAACATTCGACAGGAAAAGGTGCAAGTCTTGGTCAATCATTTAGTGGAAATACCAATTAAAATTTTAAATTTAAAAAATTATTCGTCGAAAAGCAATTTGCATGGTCAAACCATGCCTCGATAAGGCTTTTCATAAAAATCATGAACCCTTCGGCAGCCAGTTTGAACTACAATGAAATTTTATCAATCTGCTGAGCGAAATATTAATAAGTTCAAGCATTTACCGCTATAAAATGGAAGTCTAAAGCCACACTTGTATAACAAAAGAACAAAGAAAACTGTAAATAGTACGAAATCAGCAAAAACAGCTGCAATAAAATTCATTGCAATGTGCAATTTCAAAATAACAATATACAACTATCTATAACTGTACCCAAAAAGCATCGATTAAGTCTACTACTGTGCAGTCAGTCGTGAGTCGGCGATAGTTTTGACTTTTTATTGCCCACTTTGTACACCATAAAAATCTAGCAAAAATTGCTGGAGGCCGTTGTATATAATTTATTTATATATACGTAATTATATACGCCTACATATTAGTGAATCCAATTGAATGCAGTTATCAACAGGCTGTTGAGAGGTAAAAAGTAGGCTTTTGCCGCTGCTTTTGCTCCACATAAAATTATGGCATTGCCTTGCGTTGGCAAAATGCCAGCGAAGCTACTGAATACGCCGCGAAAACTTTTTGTTCTCTTCGCGGTGCAAGAGTTGGAGGAATTTCATTTTGTTTGCTTTGCGCATTTTAGAATGCGCTATGCCTAAATAACTTGAAAATTCAAAACGCAACTGCTTAACAAAAATAATAAGAATAATGAAAATAATTAGCGAACTATATTTTTGTGTGAGTTCAAGAGAGAAACCTACCTTAAATAGTGTGCATTGTTGGAATCCTTTTGTTTGCTGGAAATACATACACAGGAAAAATTTTGTCAATCAAAAATATAAATATTCAGAAAAGTTATTTATGAGCTGAATGGTAGCTGCTTTTTTCACATATGATTATCAGTTTGGAATCGAAAAAATATCGAATGGAGTTGAAATATTATTAAGAACAAGTTACAGGAGTATAAAAAAATTACTAATCCAAAATCGTGACCGTGAAGAACTACAAATGCTCTCAAGCTAAAGCATAAAAATACTCGAGTATTTCAGAGACAGCGGTGTAACTTACAGAGTTTCATTCAGGTGGCATATCTTCTGTGAAAAAAATCTGTTTCCTTGGAATACTTCGTAAGCTAAGACGGAACATTGTTCTTAACCACAAAGCAAAGTGAAAACGATGTTGAACGTCCAATGCAGGGCGATGAAATTAACATATTTTAACTATCTGATAACAACAAAATCTTAAATACCATTGAATTGCAGCCAAGCTATTCAAATTCCTCGATTTTTATGCAGAGTCTATGTTTATTGGGCCAAAAATATATCTGTCAGCTGCAATTTAATATCTACACAAATCTTTAAGGGAACCATTTCTACACAATATATATAGTACATTGTGACAAAAAAGCTGCAGGATTGTAATTAAATTCTCCGGGTAAATGATATTTCAAAAATTGTATTTTGCTAAGTTGGAAGGACTGTTCTTAACTACTATGTTAATTATGAGCGCGATCTGTTAACCAACTTGTTTAAACCAACTGCATAAGTCGGCACACCTCAATAGTACGTTACGATTTTCACAATGGATAAAAATATCGAACAGAAAATTTCTCTCAAATTTTGTATTCCTAACAAAAATGCGAAATCGTTACGAATATTGGAAAAGGCTTACGATGATACAGTTTTATCAAAAATACAAGCCTACAAGAGGTACATAGCCTTGAAAGACGCTCGAGACATTGTTGAAGACATACCTCGTTCTTGGCGACCTTCGAGCTCCCCACCTTATGAAAATATTAAAAAACCTGAAAATCGTCAAGCAAGTGTTAGAGAGATGGCAAGAGATCTCGACATCTACCATACAAATTTTTAGAAAATGACTAAAACGCAGATAGAAGATAATACAAATGTTGAGAGTATTACCATAGTTTCACTTTTCACTTTCAATACCAGCATATATATACTGATTGTTTCTTAAGGCAAACGAACAAATAATGGACTAACATTCAACAAAATAAGAAAAAACGTTGACTTTGGCTGCACCGAGAGTGTAATATGGTTCACAGGTGCTTTGGACATAGAATAACAAAATTTCTATATAAAATTTGACCGGTCAGTATGTTTAGTAGCTTCACTTTAATGATAAGCTCCGGCAAATATGAGGCTTCATGGGGAAAACGGACGTCTGCAAAATTTTAGTTTCATATCTCAAAAACTGATAATATATCTTTAAGAACCAATTATCTATCCACAAAATTCTCAACAATATTTTAATATATTTGTTGTGGATTGTTACCTTGTTGACAAAGCTTTGAGCAAAAATTCGTTAAGAAACAATTTCTCATAATATACGTTAGGGGCCCGTTTTTATGTGTCATTATAGTGAATTTGCACTACCGCTTCATTTAGGTATGTACTAGAATATTTCTCAGACCAAGCAACTAATTCTATTCTTTTGCTGGCATTGAAAATATTTAAGATTCTCAAAACAATCCGGCAGCAGTTATATAGTAAATATGTATGTTTATAATTAGTCTAATTTTCTCATGTGTATTAACTAAACCAATTAATAACAAATATCAATAGAATTGCTTAGTAAGAGTTTGCTTTAACATACTAAATATGTTCTCTTCTCGAGTAGTTGCGTATACGCATTGACATACGGTGAATTGGGGGGGAAAAAGCAAGCACTGCTACATTGTCTATGTTAAGCGTTTGTTTATTTATTATAAGCTAAAATTTTAATAAACAAATAGGTACTTGATAGAAAATCAGGTTTTTATAAAAATGCTTCAACAATTTTGAACAATTGTTTACTAATATAAAAAGTGGATGTAAACAGTGCGAACAAATATATATAGTATTTCTATGTGATAGTACAGGAATAAATTAAATATTTTTATTTGCATATTTTAAGTGCACATATTATAAATTCATTAAGGTGTCCGTTATTTTGAAGTAGAATTTTTTTGCAAACGGCCGCTGAAGATTTTTGTTTTGGCTCTAAAACAAAAAATACAATGTAAGAAAAAGCTGTTGTTGTCAAAAGTTTTTGTACTTCGCAGCATTGACTAATAACAAAAGATTTCTAATTAACAGTTCTTTTCGTGGGAATTTTGTACAATGTAAAATAGTTCGTTTAAGTATTCTTAGTTGGGCAAAATTGCCATAAAATTGTGGTTTTAGCGATTTCACCAATTTTGAAAGCAGGTTAAGAGAAAAACCGAACATATGAAATTTTCAATATTCTTTGATATCGGCAATGTGGATTGTTGGTCCATTGGGCGAAAATTTTTTTTTAAACAAAAGCTGTCAAAAAGTTTATCAAATTTTGTTTACTAAAGATGACATTTTCATTTAGGAATGCACATTTAAATTTTGAATATTTACCATAAGCAAACTGTATTTTATTTTTTCCATTTACTTTGAAAATATTTCTGTAATTTCCGACAAATGTTGTTTTGGGAAAAGTCCAATTTAAAATCATAAACAGTATAATTTATATAAAAATATTTTAGAATATTAATGCTATGTTCAGAAAATGTTTTACTTTAATATCTTTATTCACGTATTTAAAAACAGTATTGCAACTCGAGTTTATATAGAGAACTTTATCAGATAAAAAATAGTTTTGATGTACAGTTTATAAAATAGCGAAATTGAACATTTTACACATTAAATTTTATAATTGAATTTTAAAAAAATGTGCAAAAATATTGAAAAATAAATTTTTTTTTTATTTGATATTTTGTTTTGTGCACCAAATTTCAAATCACAAATTTGGTAATTTGGGTATGTATTTCAAAATAAGTTAATTTTTGTTTAATCTTTGTTATTTCTAATAATCAAATCAAAAAAATTGAAATTTATGATTTTATCCATTGACAAAATTCCGTTTTATTAACTGTTTGAACAGATATGTAAAATAATTAATTTTTGGTCCATAATATAGCAAAGGGTCCGTTAATTTTGAGGAATTTTTTTCATTTTTTTTTGGTTAAACAAAAATTCAATGTAAACTGAAATAATTCATGTGATTTTGCACGATTTGATTTCAAATTTCAAAATTTCATTACATTTAAAATACCGTATTTGAAAAAATACTTTCTTCTAAGTTTTTACTGTCTTATCGAAAGGCATTGAATTAAAAATATTTTTTCGATTCTTTTTCATTATTATATGTATCAGGGTGTTAAAACAATCTTTAACCAATTTTTTGAAATAAGCCCTAGTTCAATTATCCGAAAACAAATTTTCAAACCTTTTGTGCAAAAAAAGCCTTTCATTTTTGAATTGACTTTTCATTGAGTTTATAATTTTAGGGTTTTGAACATAACCTTTTTCAAAAAATACTTTTTCCATTTTTTCATAAAAGAAAAAACTTTAGAGTTTTGACATGGCTATAGCTAAGTTTCCGAGATATGTTTAAAAGATATTTTTTCAAGGGCCACGCCCATTTTTCCAAAAAAACTATCGTCCAAAAATTAGGTTAAAAAATAGCTTTTTTTAAGCAAGATCCTTGTGTTTCAAGTTTCGCTCCACATTTTGTGAAAGGAACCAATTTTATCTTTTTTAATTGACAAAAACTGTGAAACGTATTTTTTTCTTTTCATTTTTACAGTATAGTTATGACACATTTTTTATTCATAAAATGATTTTTTCATGCGAAATTGTTTTAATATCTTTTATTTTTTTTACAAATTTTCATAAGAGCCATTAAGTAATACATAAAAAGGCTTTTTTGATTGTTGAAGCAGCATTCTGCCGAGTTAACAGTTCTTTTCGTGGGAACGGATGATGTAAAATAGTTGGATGATTAAATTCTTAGTTGGGCTTGCCATACCCATTGTATATCAGGGTGGCATTGAAAGTGAGGTTATGAGGTTACATTATAGAATTTTCAATCTTCTTTTAACCAATTAACAAAAATTTTTATACTAAAGTAACGCAGGTATGAAAATTTCAGATAGTTTCCATTCATCAACTAATTTCAAATCACAAATATCTTATTAGTATGTTTTAAAAACTCCTTGAAAATGATTATGTTAAAAGAGCTGGCTTCGGGCTTTCAAATCGAAAAAGCGTTGAACAAAACTTATATTTTATCGATACTTTCCCATTATCTAGTCTTATTCTTCACTTCACTTGACAATATCCCTAACCAAGTGATTTTGCAAATAGGCTTGCCCTCGCTTTCAATAGTTTGCGAGCAGACAGGAATCCGTAACCCCTAGGGTTGTAATTTATTTTTAAGCGGTAAGCCTTTCTTTGGTACCCTGAGCTTGCAGGTTTGATTACTTTCAGCGGTATTCATGGTGATGGGCTTCGCAACACTTTTTCCTCTTTTCATTTCAATTGCATAAAATCCATAAATACTTTCTTCTAACCGGCGAATATTAAGTTCTTCAGGTTCTGATGAGATATTGTCATAGCCTTTTTTTTTTGTTTGGAAAACTATCGCAAGTCTTATAGGTTAGAAAAGAGCTCTTTTTATTTTTAGAGACACGTTACTGTTGCTTAAAATTTTCGCTCCACAAAAAGGATATTTTACTTTTTTTAAGACAAAAAACAAGTTTCAGTTTTTGAATTTTTTTTCATTGAGTTATAAAATTCATAAGGAATAAAAATTTTTTCTAAAAATAGTCAAATTTCAACCGTTAATATCTTTTAAACGGTTGGGTTCACGAAAAAGTTCATAAGAAAATATTTTAGAGCATTCAATTTTACAAAACCTAACAAGATATTTAAAGTTAAAGTTATTTTTAAAGTTAAAGTTAAAGCGGAAACCTTAAAGTTTTATTTTTTTTTCTTAAGGTGTCTAGGATTTTAAAGAAAAAAAGTTAAACCCTACTGTTGCATTTTTACTAGTATAGTAATAATTTATCGATAAAATTTTTTCTCTTCAAGAAACTTGTGCTACCTTTATATTTTTTTATAGTTAAAAAGATAAAGATAAAGATAAAGATAAAGATAAAGATAAAGATAAAGATAAAGATAAAGATAAAGATAAAGATAAAGATAAAGATAAAATAAAGATAAAGATAAAGTTAAAATAAAGATAAAGATAAAATAAAGATAAAATAAATTAAAGATAAAGATAAAGAGGTAAAGAATTAAAAAGATAAAGATAAAGATATTTTACTTAAAGATAAAGAAAAGATAAAATAAAAAAAGATAAAGATAAAGATAAAGATAAAGATAAAGATAAAGATAAAGATAAAGATAAAGATAAAGATAAAGATAAAGTTAAAGTTAAGATAAAGATAAAGATAAAGTTAAAGTTAAAGATAAAGATAAAGATAAAGATAAAAATAAAGTTAAAGTTAAAGTTAAAGTTAAAGTTAAAGTTAAAGTTAAAGTTAAAGTTAAAGTTAAAGTTAAAGTTAAAGTTAAAGTTAAAGTTAAAGTTAAAGTTAAAGTTAAAGTTAAAGTTAAAGTTAAAGTTAAAGTTAAAGTTAAAGTTAAAGTTAAAGTTAAAGTTAAAGTTAAAGTTAAAGTTAAATTTTATGTTAAAGTTAAAAGTTTAAAATTAAAGATAAAATAAATTAAAATTAAAAAATTAAAAGTTAAATTTCAAAAAGTTAAAGAAATTAAATTTAAGTTAAAATTACAACTACAATAAAATTAAATTTAAATTAAATTTAAAAATTTAAAATTAAAAATTAAAATTATAATAATTAAATGGAAATTGAAATTGAAATTACAATCAAAACATAATATGAAATTGAAATTAATATTAGAATCAAATTTTAAATTAAAATTAAAACTACAATAAAATTACCATTTTAAATTAAATTTAAATTAAATTTTTTAATAAAATTAAAATTATAATTAAAATTAACAAAAAGTTAAAACTTAAAATTTAAATTAAACATTAACATAAAATTAAAATAAAAATAAAAGTTAAAATTAAAATTAAGTAAAATTACAATTAAAATAAAATTTTAAATTAAAAAAATTCAAATTGAAATTAATATTAAAATTAAAGTTAAAACAAAATTTGAAACTAAAATTAAAACTAAAACTAAAATTAATATAAAATTAAATAAAATTAAAATTTAACTTAAATTTAAAATTGAAACATTGTGAAAATAAATTTAAATTAAAACTTATATTGGATACAAGTTAAAGATATAAGAAATAGTTATGATAGAAAAAAATATATCGGAATAATGTGCTCCACCATAACGGCTGCCCTAATACCTATGCAAATGGGACACATGAGCATAACGCTGTCACTTCAATTGAGATAGTTACAGACTACATAACAGGCTGCGTGTCTCTAGGGTCAGGCGTCTGTTACTATTTACACCGCATCTCTACTATAGCCAAGAACACTTGCATAAAATATTTTCCTTAAAGCTGTCAGGCATAAAAGAAATGCAAATATGCGCTCCGGCTGAACGGCGAACACTAGAAAATCACTAATATGCGCATAAATTAAAAAAAGAAATGCTTCGCAGTACGCAGCAGGCCACGTGTGTTGGCGTTGCAAGAAAATTTGCATAATTGGAGCCAGTTGGCGAGCAATAAATGCTTTAACTTTGTAGCCGCTGGTGCATTTATCTTCATAGTGAAACAGTTGAATTTTCAATTAATATCACAAAGAACGTTACTCATACGCAGTGGAGGCTGTGCGTAAAAGTGTGCTGCATGCATAGTGTTTGAGACAACCAAGAATATGCATTTTTAATAATAAAAAGCCAAAATAAAATTCAATCAAAGCAATTTAACAACGCTAAGCAAAAAAAGCGTCGGCTAGTCAAACCAACCAAACACGCAAAATGCAAATTCCAAAAAGAAACCATAAAGTTTCAAAAAGTGGTCCGCAAACAGTTTATACAGTATGCTGGCGGCGTTGGGGGCGCAGTGAACTGAAGTGATATTCAATTTAGCGAGTAAACACCAGGTAAATTAAAAATATATACAAATTGTATAAAGCAGCCTACAAACAGGGGCGAAGAAAACAACGAAAACGAACAAGAAATGGAAAAAGGCATAAAATAAAGCAAATTTTCTTCTTTGTTCATAAACAAGGTCAGTCAAGTTTATTATATATGCAGCGCCGCAACGGACAACGTGGGAATACCTTTTACCCAGGTACCACGCTCTTAAGCGTTCAAGCAGCTGAAATGAGCTTCTCACTACAAATACGCAAAGCTTGTTGTTGTGGCATTGCTTCTCTCCTAGCGGCCCACAAATTGCTTGCGTGTCCACAGGTGTTTTATACAAACAGAAAAGTTAATTAAATCGCTGCAAGTCGCAAGCTAAACAAATTTTTACTTATTAAGTTCCATTTTCTGTTTTGCTTTCTCTTTTTTTCTTCGTTTACGTTTTTAGTTTTGCTATGTGCTCTGCCATTCGGCTTCATTTAAAAGACGGCTAATGTGCACAATTGGAATTTAAAAGCAAATAATGAGCTACTTTCGGTTGTAGGTAATTGTTTTCATTTGATTTCACTTTTGCTTCGTTTTCGCCATTTAGGCCACGCGGTCACTTAAGAGCTGCTGGCCTGTGTCTCTGCAAAGGGTATGAAATGGGTGCGATTTTTGCCTTTCTCTACTGTTTGTTGAAAGCGCAAGTTTGTTAAGTCTAAAGTGCAGATTCGTATTTGGTTTGCAGAGGAATCTATCTCCCTTTTATTTATTGAGGCTTGGTATGTTAACTCTGAAGCAAGCTTTGTAGACTGAGTGATAATGCTTTGGCTTCTCAGTGAGTTTAAATGCTTGAATATCATTTTGTAAACTTGGAGCTGTAATGCTTGTTTTTATTGGAAGAATATAAAGTTATTCTTAACTTTTGTAAAAATTAATCAATCTAGGCATTGATTAGAAAATAAACTCGATGGAGATTCATCTCTTTAAAAACAATATACTATATGTACGGATATACAGTTAATGAGTTCTAATACAAAACAAATTAAAACAAAAATAAATTTTCATTTCGGTTGCACCGAAACTGTAATCACTTCAGAAATACAACAAATTCCTTAAGGGTTTACATGTGATAAAAAAAACAGTCTTTTTTCAAACTAAAACTTGGTTAAAACCAGAAAATTGGATTTTCGCCACATTTTTACAAAAAAATTAAATTTTCTGTGAAGATTTCGCGACACTTTTTTTCAAATGTAACCGAAAAAAACCCTTCGCCGAAGTCTTTAAAAATTGCATCTCGGAGACTTGTCTAAAATTTCATGAATTTCATTCTCGAGAAATCTTGCCAATCGACTTCAAAAACACAGTTTCGAAAAAAAAACGCGTTTAAAGACGGAGGGGTTGTTGAAAACTTAGCCTAGCTAGCCTCGAGCGCACAAATTCTCAAGGCTGTATCCAAAAAACGATTACTCGGATCAAGACAATATTCTAGAGGAGTTCGAGAACTTAAGAAGACAATAAAAAGTTAGATTTTTTGAAACCCGTAAACCCCCTTTAAGTACTTGATTTTGACCTTTCAGTTTGTATAACAGAAATAACCAATAGTCTGATATTAGCGGTATATACATATTGATGGCCAGACACACAAACATGTCTGAATCGACCCAGCTCGTTATGCTTATCGTTTATATATTCTAAAAGGTTGTGGTGCCAAAAAACTTATATATACTGGATCATGAGACCGTCACAAATCTACAAAGTGGTTTCGGCTATTGCAAATTTTATGAGACGACTACTGAAATGTCAGCCTCAATATTGCTGGACAATGGAAGAGAAAGTATATGGATGTCTTCTTTGGTAGCATCGACAAGTTGTTCAGCAAAGTAAATTTGCTCAGGCCTAGTTCAGTAGATCTCTTGCGGCCAGAAGGATCTTGCAGTCGGAGAAAAGCGAGTCGTCGCACTCGAGATTCATTGATCCAGTGCTGGAATGCAAGATGCCAATGAAAATCCAATTCGGTCCTATTCCGATATGAGCGGGGCAAGTGTGCCCTCTCTAGCTGGCTCATCGGCTTTGCAGTTGCGATTCTGCTGTGACCAGGCATCCTCCCTGAAAGAGGCTGCATTAAACAGAACTAACGTCACTTTGATAACAGTCACTTCTGTGGGAAAAATACCACAGTGTTCCGGTAGCCTAAAGCTTAGATTAATTGTGCTTTAGAGGAATCTCGAATTCCACCCTTTTCTGCATGCTTTGCCCCATCGATGAAAAGCCCACTGCGACTTTTCTCCAGCGACTTCACCCCATTCACACATCCCTCATCGGTATCTGATCTGAAAAAAAAACTGCAATGAGTAGCCTCTCTGATACAGTGATAACAATTTTCAGGAATGGAGTTAAAGGAAGAGAGAACTCAACGAGCCCTTATTAGGACCCCTTAATATATGTAGCTTCCCTGAGGCTTAAAGCACAATTACACCGGAGATGCTGATGAGAGCCGCATTTTGAACCCCGTCAAGCTTCCTAGCAAGTGTAGTTTATTCGAGCAGTTTCCACCAGATGAAAACAACAGAGATCAGTATTGGCTTGACTAAGGTTTCGTAGAGTCAAAACACCACCTTTGGTTAGAGAACCCACCTGTTCCCTCTGGCTCCTCTACAGCATTATAAGGCATCCGTTGACTAGCCGTTGCTTAGAGTCAATACAAGTTTATTTAACGCGAAAATGGCAAGGAAATTGAAAGTGCGCGAAAAAATTAGTAAAATTTTTCAAAAGAAAACGCAGTGGTCTTCTAAGAAAATTACCAACGGGGCTAACCCTAAAAACATTTCTCGCGTTATTAAACGCTCTAAGGAAAATTTGCGTATTGACAGAAAGAAATTTTATGGTAAAAATAAGGGCCCCATGATCGTGAGAAGGCGAAGAACGTTGTGACCATTCTCAAGAAAGACCCAAGCATTTCGAAAAAGGAAGCTGAGCTGAAGGCGTACAAGGTACAGAAGGGTACAAAGTATATATATATGTATATATTAGGTTATCAAATATCTCCCTTCAGCCTTTTTGTCTTTTGAATTTCGCGGCTATGTATAAAACGCTAGAGAGCTTGTATCTGGCATTACTATACATCTTTGAAAGGTCTTGGCATAACCTACAAAACGAAGTTTTCCTTCATTAAAAGCAAATCCGCTAGAGAAACATTCCGTGAGATTAATGGTGTTTTGGGGGATGCTACTCTATCACTTCGAACTGCGAAAGAATGATTTCGACGATTCAGAGCGGGTGAAAACGACACCATGGATAAGCCAACCGGCGGAAGACCTGTGACGACGAATACCGATCAAATCATGGAAAACATCGAGGTAGACCGGCATGGCCAGAAGATGGGAGTTAGTAACTAAACCATTTTAAACTATCTGCAGACAGCTGGATACACGAAAAAGCTTGATGTTTGGGTGCCGCATGATTTGACGCAAAAAACCTTTTGGACCGAATCAACGCCTGTGATATGCTGCTGAAACGGAACGAACTCGACCCATTTTTGAAGCGGATGGTGACTGAAAAATGGATCACATACGACAATAGCAAGCGAAAACGGTCGTGTTCGAAGGCCGGTGAATCGCCCCAAACAGTGGCCAAGCCGGGATTGACGGTCATGAAGGTTTTGCTCTGTGATTGGTGGGATTGGAAGGGAATCATCCACTATGAGCCGCTCCCGTATGGCCATGCTTATGCTACCATCCACTTCGAACAACTGGACCGCTTGATGCAGGCGATCGACCAGAAGCGTCCAGAATTGGTCAAAAGGAAGGGCGGAGTGTTTCACCAGGACAACGCCAGACCATACACTTCGTTGATGACTCGTCATAAGGTACGGGAGCTCAGATGGTAGGTTTTATCGCATCCACAATATAGCCCGGACATAGCGCCAAGTGATTACAACCTGATCCTGTCCATGGTGAACGCCCTTGTTGGCGAAAAGTTGACCTCAAAAGAGGCTTGTGAAAAGTGGCTGTCCGAGTTCTTCGCAAATAAGGAAAGGGGCTTCTACGAGGGGGGTATTATGAAGTTGCCGTTCAGATAGAAACATATTATCGAACGAAACGGCGCATATTTGAATTAAATCCGATGACTGTAAGACTTTTTATAAAGCATTGAATCTTCTTCTTCTTAATTGGCGTAGACACCGCTTACGCGATTATAGCCGAGTTAACAACAGCGCGCCAGTCGTTTCTTCTTTTCGCTACGTGGCGCCAATTGGATATTCCAAGCGAAGCCAGGTCCTTCTCCACCTGGTCCTTCCAACGGAGTGGAGGTCTTCCTCTTACTCTGCTTCCCCCGACGGGTACTGCCTCGAATACTTTCAGAGCTGGAGTGTTTTCGTCCATTCGGACAACATGACCTAATCAGCGTAGCCGCTGTCTTCTAAATCGCTGAACTACGTCAGTGTCGTCGTATATCTCGTACACTTTTCTCTCGAAAACTCGCAACGTCGACTCATCAGTTGATGTCATCGTCCAGGCCTCTGCACCATATAGCAGGACGGAAATTATGAGTGACTTATAGAGTTTTGTCGTCGGAACACACATCTCCTATACAAACGGGAATTCAGGTTTTATTGCAAAAAAATCGACCGCCTCTAATGTATTTATGTATATGCGGAATTGTCCGAACTATACACTTTTGTGAGCAAATAAGCAACTCACAGGTAGTTCATTTCTCGCATATCGGAAAACCACAATTGCATTTCTCAACTACACACACATACGTATATCATTCATACATACACATATGTATATTTGTGCAATTACATGTAAAAATCCAACCAGCAATCCGTTGGGAAATCAAAAGCCATCGAAATATTTGCGCCAACAACAATAAAACCACAGCGCGCATATAAATTTGTAGCATCCTCATGCATGTACATAGAAGCGTGTACATATGCGTATGTGTTGCCGTGCGAAGTAGGGACAAAAAGGTTTTGAAATTAATGGCAAATTGAATTGGCACACAAAACCAATCATAGCGTCCCCTCGGGGCAAATGGCAGCTGACAAGAGGCAGCACTTTGTGCAGTCCATAAATTATGAAGAGAATGTACTCTTACACCCACACACACACACATACTCAAGCACACATATGCGCTGGGTAGCGGTGCTTAACACGCAAGTGTTGACGCTAAGTCGCTTTGCCTAATATTCCAGGCAGGAGGTGTTCGCATACACACACACGCATCCAGTTGAGTTTCAGCCGCCACATATGTATATATGTGTGCGCGTGTGTGCCTAATACATGTATATACATGTGTGGCTAAGATGCTTGTGAATTCCACAGGTGGGCGAAGGATATTGATTTGGCTTGAAATGATTCATTGTGACAGTCGTTTGAGTTGAAAGCACTCAAATGTTCTGTTTCTTCGCAAGAAGTTATTTGCGGCCCCGAATGCATGTGATAATCGACAAACATGCTCTGTGCATATGGTTGTAAGTACTCATGTGCGTCGGCATGGCAATGCGTACTATTGGATTGATTGCTTGATTGAATTGAGCATTGCTGCGTTAATGTAGGCATTTGAATACATCTATTCTGGCAGCCTAATTCTATTGGGTGTTGATGAGGCATTCAGATGACTATCTATACGAGAGAAATGAAATGTATTGCATGGAATTATATAAATACGTTTATATATGTATGCATATAAGGGTGCTTCGAAAAAAGGAATGGTTTTTTGGTTGATAGACATCTCTAAGCAAGTTTGATCTTCTTACTATCTTTTTTTTCGTTTCCTAGGAATTGATGTTTGAGTACAAATATCTCGTAAAAGCTTCACTTAATTGAAAAATTATAAACATTCTTTTTTTTTGACTTACCCTAATGCATAAATATTACGAAATATAAATACGAACGGGTGTAAGGGAGCAAAGAGGCATGAATAGTTGAGTACGCAACGAAAAATTTAAAAATAATAATATAAATAATTGCAATTGATTTTATAAGACTTTATTAATATAAAGCAGTTTCTAATTATATGTATATATGGGATGGTCGAAAAAGTCTTTTCGTATTTCTAATCGAATTCAAACTATTTTTTTATATTCATACCAATAAACATATAAACAAATATTTACCATTTTGCACGATCACTTTTTGCCATTTTTCCGCTAGAGACATTATTCTATCAGTATAAAGCTTTCATTAGTGTGAATCGAAATTTCGAAACTTCCAGAACGGAAGCGAGCGAACCACTGTTGAGCTACACGAACTGATACAGCATCGTTTTCGTAAACTTCACTAATTTCATTGGTGGCTTGCGTGGTATTCTTCCCTTTTTTATACAAATATTTCGAAATATAGCGAATTTCTTCATTATTTTCACTAATTTTTGAATAGCTATAACTTTTTTCAACTTTCTCGAATTTGACTTTTTTTTAATTAAATCAAGCTTAAAATCTCACCTTTCTAACAGTATATGGTATGACACAATGTGATTGGTAGCACTGGAGATATACGACTGCAACTACATCTATTGACAAAATACGAAAAGACTTTTTCGACTACCCAATATATATAAGTACATACAGAATATTCGCTTGAAAAGCATAAGTTTCGTTTCGCAAATATTTTCGATTAAATATAAAACAAATATTTTTTTTCCTACGAAAATATGAAACAAATATTTTCTTCCTTCGAAAAAAATACACAAAAACAGGGTGTGCCCAAAGAACGTTAACTAGTTTTTATCTCTGAAATATTTAAAGTATATTGGCGCAGGCAAACTTCAATCAATAAATGTAAATAAATACAAAAAATATGTTTCGTTCAAAAATGAGTTTTGGAAGGTTTTTTCTCTTGTGTTCTACTACTGGATATCGGGGCGTCGCGGGTGCCAGCGCTCAGCTATCATCCGTTCAAGCGCTTTCGTAAAATCCTTTTGCCCCGAAAACGATCGTTAGAAATCCAGTGAGTTATTAGCCCTCAGTAAAGCTAGCATCTCCCTATCGGTGATGGGCTCTAACAAGGTTGAGAATCTCACTGCATAAGCTGTATTGAAGAATATGCGATGGAAATATCTCAAAACACTTCCTTCTTGATTCATATATCGAAGTTTTATGTCCATGGTGTGCGATCTCTGGATCAGCCATGGAACCTAACCATGTTCAAAAAATAACAAAAAGCATGCTGTGGAAATATAAAAATATTTTTTTAATTGAAATATTCAAAGTTTTCCTTTTATTTCAAAATTTTAATATTTATTTAAGAAAAACATCTACAATATTAATTATTCAATCCAAATTACCCTACTGAAGCTAAAACATTTTCCTAGTCTAGTGGCATTTTGAGGATTCTATCCCAAAACAAATATTGCCGGCTTGCTGAATGATTCCAGCTAATTTTTTTGAATCAAGCTGTTCTGATGTGAAGCAGCCAGTGGAGGTGTTCAGCATCGAACGCAAAGAATGGCGGTTGTTTTTGTTGTAGCGGCGGAATTCTGCCGAAAAAGAAAACTCCTAGCAAAATCACTTTTGTAGGCACTCATCATATTTGAGTAAAAAATTATAGTTGTATGTAGGTTGCTGTATATATTTCTGGCCTAATAATGTAAATAGGCATATTTATCAACGAAAATGTTTTTTTTTTTTGTCGATTGCTGTTTTGTTTCGGGCTCATACGCATAGATCCATGATTCGTCACCTGTGACGATCTTATAAACGTCTTTTGAAGCACCGCGATCGTATTTTTTCAGCATTTCTTTACACCAATCCACACGAGCCTTTTTTTGAGCGATTGTCAAATTGTGCGGGATCCAACGAGAATAAACCTTTTTTACGGCCAGGTGTTCATGCAATATCGAATGTATGCTGGTGGGAGAAATGCATAGGCATGCCTCTATCTGAAGGTATGTTACATGACGGTCTTGCATTATCAGTTCACGTACGGCATCGATGTTTTCTGGCACAACGGCTGTTTTTGGACGACCTTCACGGAATTCGTCTTTGAGCGAGCGTCGGCCACGATTGAATTCGTTGTACCAGTTTTTCACAGTGCTATTGGATGGTGCTTCATAGCCATACAAAGATTTTAGTTCATCGATGCACTCTTGTCGTGATAATCCACGTCGAAAGTTGTGAAAAATGATCGCACGAAAATGTTCACGAGTTAATTCCATTTTTGGCCGAGATGACTTTTTTAATTTCCTGTAAATAAAACAATTCACGATTAAATGACAAAACGTTCTGAGTGATGTTATGCTAAAAAATGTCAAACTTTCCAATGGAAATGTCAGATTGCACCTGGCAACACTTAGTGTTGCCCTAGGCCAGAATATATATAGCAGCCCTCGTATTTGCTTCAAATTATTTAGTTACCATACCGAAAAAGACGCACAAGAAAATAATCTTTCCAAAGCATGTTCGAAATATTGAAGGAATTGAATAACAAGCAAGCTGCTATAGATGAAACAAATTTTTTTTTTGTGTCGCCTTCACTTCGTTTTTTCGTTATCCCTTTCAGTTGGGTGATTTGCTTTAACGGTTAATTAAACGTTTTCATATATCTGTTCTTCGTGTCAACTCGCAACTTACGGTTTACAAACCTCATCTTTATTTCGAACTATCCAACGGCCAGCGACGAGATAACTATTAGAGCGATCATCAATCTTCTTTCTATTGAAACACGAGATTTGTATTCAGCAAGGACATTTGAACCAAAGACCGAACTTTATGATATTTGGGCATCATTTGTTCATAAATTTTTTAATGTTACGCAGTAGGTTAGTTCAACTAACCAAAAAAACCAAGCAAAGCTTTAAACTGGCTTCTTGGGAACTTTGAGTTCCTTAAAATGTGATAGTTCCTAAATAAATCTAGAAGACAAATTGAGGACGACTATTCTATAGTATGTCTCAATCTAATTAGGATAAAAGAGTGCGGCAAAGGTGTAGAGAATTAGTGCAGCAGAAGGCGAAGTTTGCAACAAGAGGCTATTTAAGATAGTTACCTCTTAAGTTGCCCTTTTGGATCTGTATAGAAAGGCGTGTCAAATTGTAATATTAAGCAATTTTTGGTATTGGAAAGGTTTTTGGCCAGATCGTTAGGTATTGCTATAAATTCAAGAAATCAAAGAAACTTTATCACAATGAAGTAAATGGGCCCACAACTCAAACAACACTTTATAATAAAATTATATAATGTTTTAATACTTAAACCTTGTCTTACATTTAAATTCTTCCTTTTCTCTATGATTTGATATTGGCAGAAAACACTAAAAGCATCGCCATTAAAATACCCCGTTATTTCTTTTATTTACAAAGTTTGCCGCAGTCCTCAAAATGTATATTATACCGTTACGCTAACTTCATTTCAAACTCAATTTCCATAAAAGCATTTACAATTTATCCACTTTGTGTGCACAATCAACATGTTGAAGCCAAACAAACTTCATTCAGTCTATAAAGACTCGACACGTTTCGAATATTTAATTTAAGTTTTCATGCCGACGAGTGGAAATTTCAAGAAAATTGCAAAAACTAAATAAATATGTTTCCATGAGTGCTGTACTTAGTTTTGTTGCATTGCGTTTGCTGACTGCGTGTGGCTTAAACTTAGTCAACAGGAATTTTAAAGAGAAACTCAAACAAAAAATTGTGAATAAAATCTTAAATATGCAAATATATATGGAATTTTGTGGCATTTAGATCAATTTTGAATGAATTCACTAAGGAAAGAAATAAGATAGAATATACATAGTTGAGATTACATGAATTTATGCAACACGCATTTAGCAAGTAAAGAAAATAAGCTGGTATATATATTTTTTCCCATATAAATTTAGCATTTAATTAAAACATTTTTTTTCCATTTTAAGTATTTTATTGAAATAAATTTAAATGACAATTTAAAGCACATCAAAGACCATTTTAAGCCATTAATTTTTGCAAGTAAAGCTGCAAACGAAACAGGATACTACAAACACCATCAAAAAGTCATAGACGTTATATGTGCAAATAATCGAATCTATCACCTTCGAAAGCAGCAATCACAGCGTAAGTGTCAAGCAAAAGCGCACTCCAAAAGCCAACGCTAATGCACAAACAAATTAGTCAACATCAATTGTTGTTGAGAAGTGGGCTAAAGTGAACTTAACGACATCTCAAAGCAGGCATGCAAATATGCAGGAATACACACATACTCGAGCACACACACGACTATTGTCTAATATACGCATATGGCAGGTTGGGCTGTGGCGCATGAGCAACATACTATATGATTGCCATTAGTATGAGAGTACTGTTAATGTTAATGTTAATGTTAATGTTAATGTTATGTTAATGTTAATGTTAATGTTAATGTTAATGTTAATGTTAATGTTAATGTTAATGTTAAATGTTTATGTTTATGTTTATGTTAATGTTAATGTTAATGTTAATGTTAATGTTAATGTTAATGTTAATGTTAATGTTAATGTTAATGTTAATGTTAATGTTAATGTTAATGTTAATGTTAATGTTAATGTTAATGTTAATGTTAATGTTAATGTTAATGTTAATGTTAATGTTAATGTTAATGTTAATGTTAATGTTAATGTTAATGTTAATGTTAATGTTAATGTTAATGTTAATGTTAATGTTAATGTTAATGTTAATGTTAATGTTAATGTTAATGTTAATGTTAATGTTAATGTTAATGTTAATGTTAATGTTAATGTTAATGTTAATGTTAATGTTAATGTTAATGTTAATGTTAATGTTAATGTTAATGTTAATGTTAATGTTAATGTTAATGTTAATGTTAATGTTAATGTTAATGTTAATGTTAATGTTAATGTTAATGTTAATGTTAAAGTAATAATAACATCCGACAATATTATCTTTCAAATTTTTTGTTGATATACACATCTATCGTAGTTATTGACAAACTATTAGGTAACATGCACTCACATATTGCTCTCATCTTAATGTTAATGCACATCACTTTTGAAGCATCATGGTGCAAATAGCGCAAGAGCAAAGTAACATCAGCATTAAGTGCAATAAAACTTAGTTGAAGAAGCTGGTGAATGATCTCACACATCGCTTTCTTGTGCAAGGAATAATAGTAAAGTATCTGCCGCATTTTATATGGCAAAGGTGTTAGGCTCGTTTGTGTTTATCGATTTGGATACCGAATGCGACGGGAAAATCCTACATAATAATGGCAAATACTGCTACACATTTGTCACAACTGTCGCTGATGGCTATGCCATTTATTAATAAGGCCCATAAAATATAAGCGAGAAAAATGTAAGAATTTGAGTAAACGATTATTAGTGGCGCAAAATATTGGCTAAAATTAAAGCAAAATAAAAAAAAATCAGTTTAATGACTTTTCTTCTGCTAGTTTGATTGCGTTAGCAACCACAAAAGAATACAGTAGAAAATGTGCTTTAAAGAATGGGCTAACTTATTTGCCGAACCCACCCACAAACATAAAAATATGCATCAGCATTCACATTCATACATACAAATCATACAAATGTAGACAACATAAGCATTTGCCCCACTCTGTGGAGGCCATGAACTTTCCGCGACAACAGCTGGCAATACAATTATTATGATTATTACGCAAATGCGCAAAATACGCTGGCGCTGCCGCTGCCGCTGCTGCGTGCACGCTCAGACACTTTGCGTAGCACATGCGAATGTGACAGCGAGTGTGAACTTTTATGAGTGTGGGAAAGAGTTTGTATGTATATGTGCATGCCTATACTGTGGCATGTCGGTGGGCGGCTCTGGAGTCATCAAATGTTTCGAGTCCTTGCGCACTTAGCCACACACGCAACGTCGTTGTTGTGAGGCGATAAAAATGCGACACTGTGCGAACTTATTTTATTATTTTGGTTTTAGAATTGCTTAAAACAGAATAATCATGAATAAATTTAAATACTTTAATTAAAAAATTATTAAGTGCCGTAAGGTTGAGCACAAAGCCGTCACGACAATGCAATGATAATTATATTTTAAGCTAAGACTTATGAAAGATATAGGATATAAATATAATAAGTACTATATCCAGTATTTTAGTAGAAGCCCAGTGAATGGAACACATTTGGTATGAGACCGCTGAGATTTTGTCACTTGTCATTCTGAATTATTTATGTGAGTTGGTTCGACTAAAGTTTGTCATCGCGCAAACAGATTTTAAGGTAAACAATCTTCATTTGATAAGGCCATAAATTGCAGTCATTATAAGTTCTGGCTGAAGCACTGTCTGGGAAACCTTAAACTGCTCAGTCCTGTTTTCGGATGTTAGCTTAACGAAAAGTATCTAACAAGGTCCCAAAGGTCCATTGGCAATTCCATTGTTGGCTTCTAATTTAAACTTGTAGCAGAAACCTTTTCGAGAAATTTGCTATGATCGAGAAATGACCACACAGATAAAAGAGATTTGCATGCCCCCGCATTAACGGAGGTCTTCTAAAAAACACCAATAATAGTGCATTATATTTGTCATAAAATGAAATGAGTTAAGATATTTTTTTTTATCATTTTCTATCGCTTCATCATTTAGTGGAAAATAAGGAAGGCTCTTGGTGAGAGCTGCCTCAGAAATAGGAAAACAAAAAGGTAGATGCAAATCCACCGATAGTATGAGCCTTAGTGTGTGGTCGAAATCTACGGATGAATTAGAAACAGCAAGCATAATGCTCTTAAGCTATATTAGCCAAAACTCAGAAACACGAGTCTTTTTTATAAATAGTTATTTTTCTTATATTTTGAATAATATAAAATAAAAATGTCCACAATATGGAGCTTGAAGGAATTAAGCATTATTCTCGTTTATGTTTTTTAATAATATAAAGAGAACAAAGAATCTTAAGCTTATTCAACCAAATACTGTTAGTTTTTTCCGTCGACTCATGGCAGATTCTGTTAAATCTTATTGTGACCTAGGTTAGGTTAGGTTATTCTAGTAGGCCAATAAGCCACGTATAGACCAGTTTTGGTGCTTTTCGATACCAGATTGATTTCAGTTGTTAGGTTCATATGGAGCTTCGTAGTCATGCTTTAGGATGCCTGCCATATAATCCACGGCATCATTATCGCTTACTTCCTTCTTGATGCTTACAGCTCTTGCCAATGCGGGCAAGTGCACAAGATATACTCTATTGATTCCCTGGTGCCTTGCTCTAGACATTTCCTGCAGTCTTCGCCACCTGATGGTGACCATTTAGTATTCCGATCATGTTCCTATAGCCTCAAGTGTTAATGGGAATTTTCTTACGTCTGATTTAAGGTTTAACTGAGGACTTTTGCAGTTTTGCACCCTGGTGGCTCGTTCCATCGGATTTTGATTTCCTTCATCATGCATCTGACCACATTGTGGTATAGGCCATGCATAGTTTTCCCAATGTTTATCACGTTTTCGGGTTTTAGCCGTACCTCATTCTTAGCGATCTCGTCCACTGTTGCCTTTGTGGACTGGCACCCAGTAGAAGTGAAATTGCTTGCTTCTGGCAACACTTTCTACTGCTGCTCTGATTGGTGGTTGGCTCTTTACGTAGATGTAGACTCTGCAATTGCCTGCAGGTACATTAGATGCCAGCCCCGTGGTTCAAGACCTCAGCTTGAAATATGCTGTGGTGTTTCGGCAACTTAAAAGGTTGCCTTATTCCTAACTCTGGACAGTATATTCCCACACCAACTCCATCGTCCATTTTTGAGTCATCCGTATAGATGTTTAGATTTTTGTGCGTAGCTAACATACCGTTACGCCAGCCATCTTTTTCTTCAATTGCTTTGAACTTTTATTCCCAGTTGAAAAATTCGATCATATAGTCGGTGTACCGACCAACATTGCTCACAGAGTTTTGCCTAAAGCTTCTAAGTATATATAAGTTCTCCTCCAGTCAGAAGTCGTCCCGCCGTCTTTGCTGCGCAGTTTTCAGCGCAGAGGTCTATAGGTGTCAATAGCTCCAGCTTCTTACGGCAAATTGTTTTATGTAGAAGCCTCACAGCTACCAACAAGTATTCTTAATGGATGAACTCTCCTCTGGTTAACAGTAATGAAAAAACTATTTTCAGGTTCAGTAGGATTTATACTAAAACCTGATCCATAGTAAATATCGATCAAAGCTATCAACTATAAAATATTAACAAGATCGCGAGAATAATATTCTTTGATTTGTTGTTAACGCAGACAGAAAAATAACTCGCGATCTCTTGGCCTTCACTACATAATCGCATAGCGCTCTCTGTTCTTTCACACCCATAGCAAATTTAAGTCTGAAGTCTTCACTTTCTACTTACAACAGCTATATAAACTATTACGCATAAATATACATATATGTACATATATATGTATTTTATATGCACACAATAATTTGTTCTCACGCTAAGTGCATTAATTTGTGAGGGCGCGTGCTTTAATACTTTTTTACAACAATACTCGACCATTATTACTGTTATGGCACGAATCATGCTAAGGTTACCAGCCATATACACATATGTAAGCATTTAAGTATATATATGTACGTTTGTGTCATAATGGGCGCACACGTTTCCATTCAAAAGTACTCATATTAAATTTTTTCCATTTCCATTTTCATTTTCAAGCACTGAAACACATTTTGTTGTTATTATTTTTTATGAGTTTGCATTGTTGTTTGCCGCATATTGTTTTTGATTGTACTCGGCGTGCACACATGTACACAGTTACCGAGTTAGCATGACGTTCGTTAGCTATTCCTGTGCAATATTCGTACTTATACGAGTGCAAACATATGTATACATATATATGTGTGCAAGGCATGGTTGGCTTTGGTTCGCTTGCACTGTCACTGTCCTCGATATCTTGATTATTGCTTCTGTTCGCATAGCTCGTTCAATAACTTCTGAAACAAACCCGTTCTCACTCGCCCACAACCTCGCATTGAAATTATACATGAACTTTCAGTGTGTGTGGTGAAACTGTATGCCGGTGCGTATGAGTGACATTTGTGTTTGAAAAATCTAAGATTCATGTTGGTAGAAAATATAATTCAAATTGCTTGCCGAATATAACGAATATTTATGATTAACATTAATTATAAGTGCTATTATGAGTAATACGCACATATGTATGTATGTATGTATGTATTGAAGTATATACCGGGGATATAACCTAACTGTCAGTTACTTTTTGAAATTAGATGATATTGATGAAATATTATTCTAAATTTTTTCAATTTTAAATTAAAAAAAAAGTTTATTTACAATAAATTCTATTTTTATGAAGAAAAATGCATCGACGAATTCAAAGTTAAACTAAAAAAACATCGAAAAATGGTTTTCGAAAATTAGCATCAGATTCTGATTCTGTTCTCTTCAGTATCTTACATCTTGAGCGATGTTTTTCAAAAATAGCATCAATATAGGAAATTTTTTTCAGCAGTCACTATACCAAAGAATTGGCCATAATTTAAGACCACTATTGTCACAATCAGGTTTGTATACCGGCATTGGCAAACTTTTTTTTATTCATGGATATGGAATAGCTATTCCAAAGAATTAGCCATAATTCAATTAAGACCTAAAAAAATGTTCCTTATAAAAGTCCAAGAAAAAATTAAAAACTCATATTTGGAACTTAATCAATCTAGTGTGCGAACGGCTTGCTGGAGAGAAAGTCAGACCAAATACCCCTTTGGCATTGGCACACAACTTCTCAAAACTTTTCTCGCAGAATGAGCAACTATGGTCAAAGAAAAGTCAAAGTCGCCAATGGTAGCTGTTACCATTGGATAAAAGACCATTGCATTTGACTTGATTTCAAAGCATTAAATCCCTCATCCGTGAATTAATTCCCTGTCTGCCACCGACTTAGAGCCCACTATTGGTTTGCGTCATAAATAAGTTGGTGCTTACCAAAGCTCAACTATTATTATTGCTTATATATATAAATACATATATGTATATGTATTAGTTCGGGTCTATTTTTTATAAATACACAGTATACAGAAAGTGTTCATGGATCACTCTGAACAACTCTACCGAATTAACCTTTCGCACAGGAGTTAATGGATCAACTAACCGGCCTTTTCTCGATTAAAGCGCTAATTTAGATCGATTTACCGTACAATATAAAAACCTTTTTTTTAAGTTAATTCTCAATCGAATTCAAATCGAGTTGAAACTGTAAGGCAATTCCGTAAGTTGTTGTGCACCTCTATCGTTCCGGTGCATATTTTCTCAGTTACACGCAGATTTGAAAAAGCGTTTCAGAGTGCTTGGAAGTACAAGGCCAGACTTTAAACGCGTTTTCCTCAAAATGGTGTTTTCATAGTCGGTGACCAACATTACTCGAAAACAGCTAAACCGTTTAGTCTTAAATTTTAACACTAGCTTCCTAAATATATTTTTTAGTAACTAAAAGAAGCTTTTTTCTCGCCGATAAATATTTTTTATAAACAATCTAAGGCTGATATTTTGGTCAAAAATCACTGTTTTTATAGAAACCGACATTTTGTCAAAAAAACTATTTTGCTTATTCGATTAATTACTAGATTTAACATTACTTTAACGACAACTGCTTGGGTTTTTTTTTAATTTCAGAGAATCCAGTTCAGAGATATAGTAGTCACCACAAAACCTGTTTTTTGAGAGGGGCTCACGGAGATCAGCTGTAGTTTCTTCTCAAATAAATACTTTTAATAATACTAAGTCTTAAAATCCTAACAAAAAATACCATAATATTTGGAAAAAATTTTGGATCAATAAATTTAAATGTTTTCTCAGAAAAAATTGTGGAAATTTCGGCCTTCTAACTGTATATAACTCCTTATCTTTGGATGTGTTTAACTCGGCAGGTTGTTGTCCAAGCTCTAAATTTGGTTGTGAGCATTGATAAAATAGCCATCAGCTGAAGAATTTATTCATTCAAAAAACAATAGAAATTGAAGGACAAGCAAGTATAACAGCTTATCGTTAACCGAGCCTATCGTTTATGGAGTAGCCGGCTGTGTGAAAGACAAGAACTGGTTTCTTAATTATAATATAATTATTATAATTGGCTGCGTGAGAAGGCTATAAGAGACTATGTGTCTAAGGCCGTTTTTAAAGCAGCGATTTTTAAGGCGAAGTTTAAAGAATTGAATAACAGGTTGTATAGGAGATGTATGTTGTAGTCGTAGGATCTGACTGATTCTGACCAATGATCAATAGAATATGAAAAAGCACGTACATATAAAATTTCATTCAGATATTTCAAAACTGAAACCAATTTTTATAATCCCTAACAAACTTCGCCTTAAAAATTTCTGGCTTAAAACTGGTTTTAAGCCCTCAGTCTCGTAGACAAAGTTGTTCAGAATGATCCACAAGCGCGATTTTTCCATTTTTTTAGCTCCTTGTATACCCGCTCTAATTTATAAATATGTATACATATATACATATTCACCTTTACTCACGTAAATATGTATTTGTATGTATACATTTACATGCTAACAAGAAGCTGATGACAGCGCAACATTCCGACTAAGAATTATACAAATTAGCCGAGCTCCCGCTGTGGTCACCATTGGCGCAATGCAGTCTTGCGGTCGAACAGATGGCTTGGCTCAGCGCAGCTTGGCACCAAAAATGTCACAATAGCAAACACACACAGTGGAAGCATTAAAAGCAGCAGCGCAAAGTGGAAGCAATGTTGTGCAATAACAACAAATAATATAATACAGAAAGTGAAAGTAAAGCAAAAAAAAAGTAGAGAAACAGGGAAAAAAAGTTTCGAAAAGCAAGAACAATGTGTCACAGCGCAGACACACACGTGTGAAAGCTATGCTCCTCGCCAACCCGCCGACTTACTTACGGTACAAAACAGACGCTGTTTAAGCAGCTATTTATATTAAGCGTACACCTACCTACCACAACAATTTTTTGCTGAAGACAATTATTCACGCCAATTTACGCACGTTGCCACCGTATTTTTAGTTGCTTTGCTTCAACTTTTCTCCACTCAAATTAAATTTCCATTGAATTTCGTTATATTTTTTCACATATTTTCATCAATTGTCATATAACATGACACATGAGGTGCTTTAAACATTTTCCGCTTAACTTTTCTTGGCTTGTCACTCACTCCCGTCACCGGCCCCGAGACGCACAAGAACGACGGTTCAGCTTCCGTTCGCTGCGAATACCGCAAATGGACTAATTTCTTTTAGTGAAATTGGGTGTTACTTTTAGTATTTACCTTTCATTTGATTTTTTCCCTTTTTCAATTATATTTCGTTATGTGTGCGTATATGTGTGTGTTTGATTGTTGTAAACAATACCTGCGCATTGGCACCGCCTTTGTAATTTCCGTTGTTGTTCATACGCAAACACCGTGCATCCGGTAGGAGCGAAGCTTTTAACCCGAAAAGCTTTAGCAGAGACACATACCTTAATGGACATAGGGTGTGCTGGAACGGTAATATTTTTTTAGTTTTTTTATGGAGTGAAAATTTCGCGACATTTTTTTTTAGATAATTATATTTGAAAAAAATTCTTCGTCCATGTTCTTAAGAATTGTATCTCAAAGGCATGTGTGAAATTTCATGAAGATCGTTTGAGTAGGTCGCGAGAAATCTTGCCAACCGCCTTCAAAGACACAGTTTCGAGATAAAAGAGCTTAAAGACGGGGCACTTAGCCTAGCTAGCCTCGAACGAACAAGTTTTTAAGGCTGTAGCACTGAAACTATTACTCGGATTAACTTAAAAATTTAAGAAATATATAGAATTTAATAAGATAATAAAAAAATCGAGTTTTTGAAACCCAAAAACCCCTGTAACCTCTTAAAATCCGCTATTTAGTTGCCTTAATATTGTTATAGAAGATCTTAAAATACGCCCACAGATCTGAGGCAACGACAAAGTATTTATAAGATCAGAAAGATATAAGGTTTTCCAATGGGAGTGTTATAATTTCTTTAAAAAAAACACACCAATTGTTAAGGAAATTCAAAAATTTGCATTTAATATAATAAAGTTCTGAATATAACGTCATTGAAATGGCCTCCCCGACTTCTTTTGCAAAAAAGAATACGATGTACCCAATTTTCGAATAGTTTTTTCCACTAAATCAAGCCGGTTGTCAGGAGTAGCACTGGCAATATTGACTTCCAAAGCTTGAAGAGAATCTGGTTTGTTGCTAAAGACCAACAGCTTGAAGTAAACCCACAAAAAGTGGTCTAATGTTGTTAAATGACTACTTTTCTTGAAAAAATCGAATCTGTAAAAGTTTCTCACAAAAATTCGGTTGTTGTACGTGACCCCGTCTTGTTGGAACCAGATATTGCCAAGATCAACTTCTTCCAATTACGACCATAAGAAGTTGGTTGGCATCGATCTATACCGCTCTCCATTGACAGTAACGGCGTGACAAAGGCAAATGTCGAAAGAAGTACGAATGGATAATTCCATCAGACCAAAAACCACACCAAATTGTCAACTTAGGTGAATGTAATGTTTTTTCATTAATAATTAGAGTATTTTCTGCGCACAAGAATCGACATTTTAGCTTATCTACCGCACCACTCAGATGAAGGTTAGGCTTATCGGAGAAGACGATTTTCCTGAAAAAATCGTTATCGCTTTCAAGTTGTTCCAAGGCAAAATCAGCATATTCACGACATTCACGGTGCTCCGGAGAACAATTCTTTATGAATGCAAGCCTTCTCTACTGGCGAATACACCGATTACGCGATTATAGCCGAGTTAAAAACAGCGCGGCAGTCGTTTCTTCTTTCGCTCCGTGGCGCCAACTGGAGGTCTTCCTCTTCCTCTCCCGGATACTGCGTCGACTACTTTCAGAGCTGGAGTGTTTTCGTGACATGACCTAGCCCGCGCAGCCGCTGTCTTTTAATTCGCTGAACTATGTCAATGTCGTCGTATATCTCATACAGCTCATCGTTCCATGGAATGCGATATTCGTCGTGGCCAACGCGCAAAGGACTATAAATCTTCCTTCTCTCGAAAACTTGCAACTTCGATTCATCAGTTGTTGTCATCGTCCAACCCTCTGCACCATATAGCAGGACGGGAATTATGAGTGACTTATAGAGTTTGGTTTTGGTTCGTCGAGAGAGGACTTTACTTCTCAATTGCCTACTCAGTCCGAAGTAGCACCTGTTGGCAAGAGTTATCCTGCGTTGGATTTCCAGGCTGACATTGTTGGTGGTGTTTATATTGGTTTCAAGATAGACTCAAAATTATGACTGTTAACAGTGACGTAAAAGCCAAATGAGAGATATTTCGATTGTTGATTTGCCAGGTCTAAAGCCACACTGATAAGGTCCAATCAGTTTGTTGACGATGGGCTTTAATCTTTCACACAATACGCTCGATAGAACCTTATACGCGATGTTGAGGAGGCTTTTCCCACGGTAGTTGCCGCAGATTGTGGGGTATCCCTTTTTGTGAATCGGGCAGAGCAGACTTAAATTTCAATCGTTGGGCATGCTTTCGTCATAATTTTAGTATGCTCTGGGCATCGGTCACTAAATCACCTTTGGGGGTTCTACAAGAGTATGCTCCGTTCTTGAAACCTTCTGTTAGCCGTCGTATTTTTTCCTAGAAGTTTCGAGCATTCCCCGTGTCGGCCAGCTTGTCAAGCTCTTCATACTCACGCATTTTGGCCTCTTTCTTTTTATGTCTACAAGTGCGTCTCGCGTCCCTCTTCAACTCTCGGTATCTATCCCAACCCACACGTGTTGTGGTTGATCGTAACATTGCGAGGTCGGCAGTTTATTTTCTTTCCGCTAAGACACGCCACTCCTCGTCGTACCAGCTGTTTTTTTTTTTTAACTTTTTTCGAAAACCAGTGGTTTCATTTGCAGCTGTACGTATGGAGCTTAAAATGCCGTCCACAGTTCTCTTATACCTACAGTAGGTAGGTTATCAAAACAGCCAGCGCTGTTTGAAACGCTCTATACTTTTTCGCTTAATTGAATATAATTTGTTTTGTATATGTTGGAAAGTACCGTTATCAAAGTGCCGCTTATCCGTAGCCTTCTATAGAAATGCTCAGTGACAAGGCGTGGAAAAAGTTATTTTTTCTACATCTGTATGTGTGTATGTTTTCCTTTTATAAAAGCAATGAACTTCTCTTTTGTTTTAAAATTACTTTAATTAGATACTTTGAAATATGGTCTCAATAAAAAATAAATATTTCGTTTGAAAAATATAAAGTTTTAAATTTTATTCACTTCGCTGATTTATATTTCACTTTGATAACTTACTTTTTCTATCTACTGTAGTTGTTGACGGGTACTCTCAGAGAGCAGGAGTGCAAGTCGAGTAGAAAATCGTTGTTTGTTGTGATTGCAGCTTCTCAACGTCAAACTTTCGCTATGTTTGTTGACGTATGTTTTTTGCTGCACATAGGCGAGTGCCAATCTTGGCCAGGTGGCTTGATGAATTTTCTTATGCTGGAATCTAGTACTACAAATAACCATATTTCGGGCCCCGGCGAAGTCGATCAGCCTGAACCCATTTGGGGATGTTTCATCGTGGAGACTGAATTTACCGACCGTAGTGCCAAAGATACCACCCAAGCGCTCATAGAAGGTATCTTTGATCACATCATTCTTCTCTTCCGTCGGGGCGTGGGCGCAGATCAGCGATATGTTGATGAACTTCGCTTTGGTGCGGATTGTGGCTAGACGTTCATCCACCGGGGTGGATGACAGTACTCGGCGACGGAGTCTCTCTCCCACCACGAATCCCACTCCAAATTTGCGCTCCTTTATATGGCCACTGTAGTAAATGACACAAGGACCTACTCGCCTCAGTCCTTGTCCCGTCCATCGCATTTCTTGGACGGCGGTGGTGTCAGCCTTTATTTTCACGAGGACATCAACCAGCTGGGCAGCGGCACCTTCCCAATTAAGGGACCGGACATTCCAGATGCATGCCCTCAATTCGTAGTCCTTATTTCGTTTGCCATGGTCGTCATCAAAAGAGGGGTCACTCATCCGATGCTTGTTGTTCCTTTGCATTGGTATGATTTTTTGCGTGGCGGGTCCCAAACTCAGCGCACAACCCTATGTAGGGGATGTTTCGCCTTCTCACTTTAGCTCGCCTTCAAACGGATGTTCTTAGGCTACCCAGAGGATACTTGGTCAAAGACCGGAAGTCGTGAGCTGCTTGAGCCATGTGTAAAAGAATCGTTTCTGGCCACTCCCAAGTGAATGCGATCAGAGAACTGCTAATTCCTGCTTAACTATATTTCTAATGAGCTTGGTAAGGGGAGATACTTTCGTAAGTCTCTCTTTGATGTCGCGGAAAGATGTAAGTCTTCGGCACATACTTCGTTTTGTGATCATTGTGTAGAAGGTTCGCCAATTAACAGTTTACATATAAGCTATAACTCGAATTTTTTTTATTTAATTCGATATTTTTTACTTTTAAAATATTTTTATTAAAGCTTTATAAAATATTTTTCTTATAATAGTAGCACTAATGGCAGTTAATGGTTTCGTTGATCACATTGGTGGCGAGAATTTTTCATGAATACATTTGAGTAAATAATTGCTAAAACTAATGACTTGATATACCTACAATATCATGTATAACATAATATATAATAAATTAAATCTTTACATTACGACAAATACAGTTGCATCTTAGTACCGCATACGCCAAGAATTCTTTATCATATCGGCCGCCTTCTCTGCAATCATTATCACAATAGCGTTCGTATGTCCAGCCGGTATGGTGGGCATAATCGAAGCATCGACCACACGCAGATGTTTTATGCCGTGCACACGTAACTGTGGGTCCACTACTGCAGCAGCATCTGACGGAGGACCCATTTTACAAGTGCCCGCTTGATGCTGCAGACTGGAGCCATAACGACGCAGACAGCATTTCCAATAAGCCTTACTGTGAAAGGTCAGATGCTCACAGCCCAGGAACGGTTTCGCATTGAATGTGGTACCAAGGCGACGCATAGCTTTTGTTTGTGTGATTTGAAAAATCTGCAATGAAATTTAATTATAAGAGTACATTAATGAGTCGCGCCAGAAGGCAACTTGCCATTTGTACACCCTCCAACATGGCACGTATATCATCGGGATCTTGCATATAGTTTGGCTCCATGCGTGGCCAATGAAAAGGATTTGTACTGCGCAAGGATATGCGACCTCTACTGCTGGGGCGCAGCAGAACCGGCACCAGACCAAAGGTTTCCTGGAATTAAGGGACTTCATTCCGATAGAAATATTAAGTGACTGAAACACTAACCTTTTCGTGGAGACCTTCATACACTTTATAGTAAAATTCATCGGGCATCCCGAGTAAGTCACGCAAGGAACCCATATGATCACCACTCAGCGAGCCGGCGCCCAAAACAATCTCCATATCGGCGTAGTCCTTATCTGCATAATTTACAATGATCGCATGAAATATTCCTTAAATATTTTTACCAACAAAAAATACCCACCAACTGTCGAGTTTGGCGTACGCACGAAAGCGAAGCCTTCAGCACCACCGGGTATTGTATAAGGTCCTCTACCCTCCAAAATATAGTGTAGTATGTCAGTAGGATTCATTAGACGGCGATCATTTAAAGTCTTCGTGTCATTCACCGTAAATACCAGACCATTCAGCGTCACGTGATCTTGTAGGTTATAACCCACTTGCAAGTCACGCATTACGGGAATGCCTAGCTCTGCCAAATGCTCACGCGGTCCTATACCAGATAACATCAGCAACTGCGGCGAGGCGATGGTGCCCGCTGAGAGTATCACCTCCTTTCGGGCCTTCACTATATAACGCTGATGTTGCTTCACAAACTCCACACCAGTGGCTACCTTACTCACCGGATCCACAAGTATACGCGTTACCCAAGACTTCATTGAAATGTGTAAATTTGGTCGCGCAGCAATGGGTCTTATGAATGCTTTACTCGTGCTGCAACGTCGGCCATTGCGTAGATTTGCCTGTGCACGCGCAAATCCCATCAACTGCTCACCATTTGTATCCGTGATTTCGTAACCCATTTCGCGACTTGATTTCAGAAAGGCTTTTAGTATGCTTGACTTGAAGTCGGTGTAGCTGACATCGAGTGGACCGTTGCGTCCGTGGTACGGCGACTTGCGCAATTCTTCGATGCCAATATTTTCCGACTTTTTGAAATATGGCAACACCTCCTTATAACTCCAACCGTTATTGCCAAGCGCAGCCCAGTGATCATAGTCTTTGCGATGGCCACGAGTGTAAAGCATGAAATTTATGAGACTTGTACCGCCAATGCCACGTCCTTTCGGCCAATTGCAGACACCACCTTTCAGACCCTGGCAAGCATTCGGTGTTGGATCAGACTTGTAACCCCAATTGTAGCGTGTCATTTGGGTTAGCGCGGCGGTGAGGGGGACGTCACTAAGAAGAGGAATAGAAAGAGAGGTCAGTTATTAAATCCACCCAAGTGATTAGAGACAACTTTCAGAGTTGCGATAAATGTAAGACTTTATCGATCTTTTTTGGTAGTGAAAACATGCATAAGATATAGCGCAATAAAAATCAGCGATTTAAACACCCTTTTGTTTTTCAACGAACACTCTTCATCTTTATTGGCAAAGACATCGCTGTCGCGGTTATAGCCGAGTTTACAATAACGCGCCAGTCGTTCTACTTTTTCGCTTTTTTTCGCCAATTGGAGATTCAAAGTGTAGCTAGGACCTTCTTGACCTGGCCTTTCCAACAGAGGTTTTTTTTTCCTCTGCTTCCCCCGACGGGTACTGTGTCGAACAATCTCAGAGCTGGAGAGCCCATTCGTACGACGTGTCCTAGCCAGCGTGGCCACAGTCTATTAAATGGCTGAACTCTGGCAATGTCGTCGTATATCTCGCACAGCTCGACGTTCCATCAAGTGCGGCGTTCGCCGTTGCCAATGCGCAATGAACATTAAATCTTCAGTAGAACCTTTCTCTCGAAATCTCGTACCGCTGACTCATCCATGCCTCTAGACCATATAGCAGGATGGGTATGATGAGTGACTTGTAGAATTTGGTCTTTGTTCGTCAAGAGAGGACTTTACTTCTCAATACTTTACTTCTCAACTGCTTATCAGTCCGATTTGGCAAGAGTTATTTTGCGCTGAATTTATTAAATTCCGAAACACAGACAACTTTGCCATGATCTAGCAAAATTATAGGTTTGACTTTGGATGGCAAAGATGCCAGTTTTTCAGATTTCTTCCATCTTCCTGTAACCCTCAAACCTTATAATCTTTAACCGAAATACAAAACTTTTGAACCAAAGAGTTATAAAACATTCATTCATTTTATCTAACCTAATCTATGTATACATTGTGACGGACCTTAAAAGAGGGCCGAAAATTGCAAAACTTACTAAGAATTGGAATCCCCAAATTTTCTACTTACCTCAAGAACGTTTCCTGATCGCCCGCCTCCAGCAACAGCACCGTCGCGTTGTTGATCTCACTTAGTCTATTGGCAACAACACAGCCACCCGAACCAGCGCCGATAATTATGAAATCATAAGCCTCCTCGAACGTTTGAGTATCGGGTAGGCGCGTATTGAGTAGTGACGTCTCGAAATTGCGTGCCAAATCGACGAGTGGCTGTGCAGTCATTAGCAGTGGCAAAGTGGCAAGCCAGAGGCTGATGCAGCTCCAAGTGATGTGTGGCATACCGCAGCTCGTTGTCATACTAATCGATGGAAAAGCGGCAGCAGCTGTGCCTGCGGTTAGAAGAGGAGGGTAAGAGGTATAAGCAAACATTGCACTTGCAAAATAAATTTGTGAAAACACTCTTAGTTGTGCGATTTCGTAGATATGTGTATATGTGTATGTACTAATGTGTGCAAATAAGTGGCATAGCTACTTAGCGTTGTGGTGCTAATTGTATGCGCTACTTATATTTCTAAATTAAGTTCTAATTCACATACTGAGTGGTGTTAAGCAGGTAATTAGCGCATGGCCTTGAGCGTCATTTAATGCATTATTTGCTGTTTTGGTTATTGTAAGAATTATTTTTATTTTTGCAATGTGTGGAATGCAACCAGCTCTGCTTCTAATAATTAATTACATTATATTAATTCTTACTTTAGATGAATTAAATATCAATGAAAATGTCAGCATAAAACTATGTACGGGGTATTAGTATACGGAAAAGCTCATTTAAAATTCTCGAATTTAGACTTTAGGGTTTTAGACTTCAATACCGTATATAAGGATATAAGTGTCCATGGCTGTGTTCATATTAAAACTGTAGGAAAAATACCTCCGCAAAGTGAGCAAATATAATAAAAGCTCTATACGAAATACGCGCTCCTCATTATCTGATAAATTTTATAATGAGTTTCTTTCAACGGACGAGGGCACTCAGAGCTACACTATCTCCCGTGGAATACCGCAAGGCTCGGTTTTAGTCCCACTACTATAAAACCTGATGTGCAGCGGAGTGTTAAGAATACTGCAACCAAAAAGTGTGAAACACATATGCGGACGACCTCATAGTGGTCGCAGTGGCAAAGCATCTGGATGACCTCCGGATCAAATTAAATGACTGCATAAATGGTTTGCGACAATGATTTGCTGCCATGAGTCTAGAGCTGGCTGAGCAGAAAACAGAAGTCGTGCTCATAAGCTCGAGGAGAATTGAAGAAAAGATATCGCTCACCATCGGAGAATGTGAGATTACTTCACAGCCACAGTTGAAGTGTCTTAGTGTAATAGTGGACTCAATACTCACATTCAAGGAATACTTGGAAAATACGACACGCAAATCAAATACAATATATGTATAATGCTTTATCTAGAATTATGGCAAAAAAAAAGCTATGTGCGTTCCAGCAGACGATTTTTAATAGCGAATGTAATAAGTTCAGTTATACTGTATGCGACTCCAATATGGATACAGGCGGTAGACATAAAATCATAAGCTAGACCAATTAACGCAGTGCATAGACTTTCTGCAATACGCGTGATAAGTGCTTTCCGAACCATCTCAAATGACGCTACGTATGGTGCCGATTGACATCCAGGGAGACGAATTCGACGACGCGAATATACAACTTATCAGAGACGTCAACGGTGGCAAGCTTCATGGACGGCGGGTCCACAGACTGATTCCGGACAAACATTCGTGGATAGATAGACAACATGAGGACATGGATTTCCAACTAATCCAAACAGTCAGTGGCCATGGATGCTTTGGAAGCTTCGTATACAAATATTATCATAACTTTAGTCCATATTGTCCGACGTGTACAGAGTGTATAGAAGACTCTGAACACGCACATTTCTCTCGGTTTTGAACCACATTTGGAGGTATTCTCACGGTGGAAAATTTTACTGCAATTATGTGCGAGTTCTCTGTAAAATAGAAAGCTGTCAGCGAAGCGGCAGCTCTAATTATGATGATATTGAGACATTTACAACAGATTATGTGACAGTCAGTCCATACTATAGAGGAGACTTAAATGTCTTCTTCTCTCCCATAAAGAAATACTTTGTTCAGTGGTCCCGTAGGAGAGACATAAGATAAGAGTGGGTTAGGTTTAGCGGCTTAAAGTACCGCTTCCTCCTGCTATAAAAAAGGGTAAGCGAATTAGCTGTGCCTTCGAACATTTTTCAATAAAAAATGCTTTCGTACTCAAAACACACTATCGCTCGATCTTCTTCAAAAAGGCAGCACAAAACAGATCTTCAATATTACAAACATACTTAAACTAGTTCCAATTATATTTAAACACATTTAAAACCAAAGTTCCTCCATTAAATTTTTGCATTCAAAAAGAGTTTTCGATATATGTGCACATAACAACTTCCTGCTTGCTCTCAAAATTACAAAGCGATATAAAATATATTGACTTCTTTCAAAAAAAAAAAACAAAATTAATTATGCAAACGGAATTCACAAATAAAATCCTAAAAAGCAATAAAATAAATTCTGTGAAAACCACTGTCAATTCGAAAGATTCTTGACCTTGAAGCAGCGTTCAATAGTTTTGCTCTTGTACCACCAACTTGGCAACCGGTTTGCGGCAGCTCAAGTTCAAAATCGAGTGAATGCAATGGACGCCAGCTCACACTCACTACAACAACAGGTTAGTATCTTCAAAACTATAAGTTAAGCACGAATTATGGCAAAAGGAAAATAAGAAACAAAATCGAATCGAGGATGAACTGCATACGAAACGGCAATCAAAACAAACTGAAAAGGCAAAGACCGGTTCAGCGTCGCTTTCAGCCAAATCAAAACAAAAACGGCAAAATGCGTACAAAAACAACAACAATTACAGTCATTATAAACAGTATACGTACGTGCAAGCTTTTCGTAAAACAACCGTTTTGTAGCGCTCATTATCGGCACATATACATATGCAAGTGGAATACATACAGCCGTACATACACATTCGATCGTTTGAATCGATTTTAATTTTTTTACCATAAAAGCCGACAATTACGCACAGAAATGCTTGAATGCGAAACACTTGCAAGCTTGCGCTTCGTTTTGTTTTTATTGCTGCAAATTTATTGCGGATTGTCGCTTTTAATATCGCGATTTTCATGAACGCCTAAGAGCACAGCACCCTTCGAAATATCTTAGCATTTTATTGGTGTCAAAAATCACTTAGCCCGATGATTGAGTTGACCATGATTGTAGCAACTTGTAATGATATGGGTGCTTGGGTTCGCGTTTGATGCTTCTTAGTTATAATATTGACATTTCAATTTTCTGCGGCAAACCTTTGAGAGGTAGTTGCAGGTTTGCACACTTATACAGGGTGCTGCGTTATTTTGTAGTTGCATAATATGTGTTAGTTAGATTATATATTGATTGTCAAATATCTCCCTTCCGCTTTTTTTGCTCTTTATTCAAAGCTTTATAAAAAGTGTTACAATGATCGGATTTAGTTCAAATATGCGCCGTTTTGTTTGATAATCTGTTTCCATTTAGACCACTTTTCACAAGCCTCTTTAGTGTTCCACGTTAAGCCAACAAAGGCGTTCGCCATGGACAGGAACAGGTAGTAATCACTTGGTGCTATAACCGGGCTATATTGTGGATGCGATAAAATCTCCCATACGAGCTCCCGTAACTTATGACGAGTCATCAACGAAGTGTGTGGTCTGGCGTTGTCCTGGTGGAACACTACGCCCTTCCTGTTGGCCAATTCTGAACGCTTCTGGTCGATCTCCTGCTTTAAGCGGTCCCAATCCCACCAAACACACAGCAAAACCTTCCTGACCGTCAATCCCAGCTTGACCACTGTTTGGGACGATTCACCGGCCTTCGATCACGACCGTCTTCGCTTGCTATTGTCGTATGTGATCCATTTTTCCACTATCCGCTTCAAAAATGGGTCGAGTTCGTTCCGTTTCAGCAGCATTTCACAGGCGATGATTCGGTCCAAAAGGTTTTTTGCGTCAAATCAAGCGGCACCCAAACATCAAGCTTTTTCGTGTATCCAGCTGTCTGCAGATGGTTTAAAATGGTTTGGTAACTAACTCCCATCTTCTGGGCGATGTCACGAGTTGCCACATGCCGGTCTAACTCGATGTTTTCCATGATTTGATCGGTATTCGTTGTCACAGGTCTTCCGCCGGTTGGATTATCCATGATGTTGTTTTCACCTGCTCTGAATCGTCGAAACCATTTCTCCGCATTTCGAAGTGATAGAGTACCATCGCCCAAAACACCATTAATCTCACGGAACGTTTCTGCAGTGGATTTGCCTTTAACGAAGGAAAACTTTAAAATAGCGCGAATTTCGGCATTAGAGAACTCCATGTTTACACGTCTATAACTGTTGAACGCAATATCCAAACTAATCATGCATAGCGTCATTTTGTAGGTTATTTCAAAGACCTTTCAAAGATGTATAGTATTGCCAGATACGAGCTCTGTAGCGTTTTATACATAGCCACGAAATTCAAAAGACAAAAAGGCGGAAGGGAGATATTTGACAACCTAATATTAACAATGTTAATTTATAGAAATAATATTTCTAATAGTATGTAGGAAATAACCCCGTAAGCCATGATCAGGGAGGATGCGCCCACGCCCCCCTGGAAGAGAAGAACAATGTGATCAAAAATGCCTTCTATGAGCACTTGAAGCGCAGCTATAAAAGCTGCCTGGCCATGATATCAAAATCGTGCTTGGCAAATTTAACGCCAGGTTGAGAAAAGAAGGTTTCTTTGACACCACAGTTCCACCCTTGGAATCTACATTTAGCCCTAAACAGCGAAAAGAAACAACAACAGGCGCATTGTGTGCCTTTCTTAGTTTAGTATGTCTTTCACTTGAAACGCCGAAAATAATATTTTTTCATACAATTATGTCGAATTTTATGACTGAAAAAGTATTTCTGAGGCGTGTTCGTCTCCATTACTTTACGGCGAAAGTTTGAAGATAAGAAACAGAAAGCATTACGCGAAGAAAATTGTTGCCAAACACAAGAAAAGTGCGCAGAAACTTTGGGAGCCACACCGGCAGGCAGTTTAAAACGTTTAAAAGCAGCCGCATACATTCGGAAACATTTGGAAAAAAGCGATTGGGAAGCTTTGCCTCACCTACCTCATAGTCGAGACCTTTGCCCTTATGCCTACCATTTGTTCTGGTCGATGCAGCACGCTCTCGCTGAATACGGTTCCGATCAGTACAGGGTATCAAAAATTAGCTTAATTCACTTTTGGCCACTGGCGCTGTTCTTTAGAGAGGAAATCTATAAATTGCCAGAATGATCGGAAAGTGTTACAGCTTCAGTTGAGTAAAGCTTTGAATATATAATTATTTGCTTTTGCAACACCCTGTATAATTGGAATGCATTTGACGTCATTGTTTACAGTAAATGCAATTAAATTGAGGATACATCAGTAAACAAATGTGTGTGCAGGCGTGCTAATGGTGCGCACGCGCGTCACACTTCAAATGTTTGTAATTCTAATGAGAATTGCCGAGCATAAAAGACCTTCACTGCGGCAAATATGCATACAAATTGACAGAAGTAGAACTACAAAGTGCTACAATGTATTGAGTATATAGAAATTTTTTTTTCGAAAACGGAATCTATTTATACTTTCATTCAATATTCTGGCGTACTTCACAGCGATCGCTTAGAAGGTAGGCTAGGTTGACATAGTTAGAATTATTGGTGCTTCACGAAATATGAATTTAATTTTAAAAAGTTTTCTTACCTTTAATTAATTTTTAAAAGTTGCATAATAAAACAAAAATCTGTTGGCACCAATTTTTTTGAAGGTTAAGATTAATACAATTACTTTGGCATTAGAAATCGGCGGTAAACACAATAGAACTTTGGCCATACTAGCTTTAACATCACAGTGTTTCCAGAAAACGGAAAATCAAAATTTTTAAAGTTGCCATATGATGATTATTAGTATTATCGTATCCTCCAAGTGTTAAGTATCCAAGTGTTTGGTATCTTTAGAACACTACTATGACATAGTATTACTAGATTATATGACATGTTTATTAGAAAATCTTTATCAAAATTAAAAAGTATTATTTTCACCACTAACTTAGTATTAAAGTATAAACAGTATTAATAAACTATCTAAGCAAAGGTCTAACAAAATAGAATATAAAATATTCACCACGTGGTGGAATACTAAGAAAATGTCTATGTAATCAAAAATATTATTCACCATATGGTGAGTATTAATGTATCAAAAATTAAAAAGTATTATTATCACCACCAGATGAGTATTAAGATATTAACAAAATTATTACAAATCTTCTTCAAAATTAAAGAGTAATATTCTCACCACTAGCTGAGTATTGAAATGTAAGCACTACTGTTATAAAAAGTAATGGTAACATATTAATAAAATATTTAAGAAAAAGTCTAAAAAATTAAAATATATCATATTCACCACGTGGTGAAATACCAAGAAAATATCGATAATAAAGAATGTTATTCACCTCGTGGTGAGTATTAAGATACCAATAAACTAAAAGGTATTTTTCTCACCACTAGCTGAGTATTAAGATATAAAAAATGTTGTAAAACAATAATATTCACATTTATAAATCTCTTAAACAAACATTTATCAAATGAAAATATATATAATATATAAATATATATTTTTTACCCCTGTGAAATACTAAGAAAATATCTATTAAACAAAAAATCTTAATCACTACATGGTGAGTATTAAGTTATTAACAGAAAACTGCTACAAAGTTAAAAGTTATCATTTTATCAAGTGGTCCAACAAAAAAATACTCCATACAAGGACTTCAGTTTGAGCCTTGTAGCTAGCTTAATATATACAGTTTATATCCATATAATAGCTAATTTCTATTGGCACTCGATAGAAGAGACTGTAGTAACATGATGGGAATACTAACTGGTCACTGCCTGGTGGCGACACACGCCCTCATAATGGGGCTGACCGAACAAGAAGATTGCAGGAAATGTCTAGATCAGGGCACTAGAAAAACAATAAGCATCCTTGTGCAATGGCAAGACTACGTTGTAAGCATATCTGGTCTCCAGACAGCAGAGTCTGTTAAGGTTCGTGTCAAGCTCAGATATCCTAAACGATGAATACTCCTCTCGGACTTAGGGACTGTACTCCATCTGGTAACGCAAAGGACCAAACTGGTCTATGTGTGGCTTATGTGCCTACAAGAATTACCTAACTTAACCGATATAATAGCTATATGTGCGCAAAATTTAGTAAGACTGGAAAGTCCAATTTTATGTTTAGTGTTTACTATACCCTTGTCTTTCTGAAGTACATGAAGTGCATTCGGCGATTTTTACGATGAGTGAAATTTTCCCAGAAAATTTCCATAAAATTTTGTGTGTTGAATCAAATTTTCTGCTGCCGAAACGTTCAGAATGTTGGAAAAAGCCTTCGATGATAATTGTTTGTTTGACAAAGAGGGTTGAGAACGTCGTGACGACGGACCATCTCCAGAGCGGCTATCAACAACAACTGATAATCAACACGTCAATAAAATAAAATGCTTGAGCTTCGACGATTAACAGCCAGAGATCGTAATGATGCCAATATGATGCCGAACGTTGGAATATCAGATGGTTCAGTGAAATCTATTTTGAAAGATCATTTTGGCCTAAGAAAAAAAAAGCATTCCAAAATCACTAAATTTTTTCGAAAAACAACATCACCAATATATCAAGAAACATATTACTTATTACTAGCGATGAGTTTTGGATCTAAGTTTACGACCCGGAAACAGACGATCACTGGTCCGAATAGTGTGGCAGAGGTGAGCCATAGCCGAAAAAACTACGTAAAGCCGGTCAAAAATCATGGTTATATTGATAGTTTTCGTCGATTATCGGTGTGTGGTGCACTGCGAAATCTTTCCGACGGACCAAACTGTCAACAAAGAATACTATTTGAGTATTACGCGTCGTTTGCGCGAAGCTACAGGTATTCGTAAAAAGAGGCCGGAATTATGGACCGAAAACTCTAGGTTTTCGCACCACGATAATATCCCGGAAATTGTCTTTAAGAACTGTTTCGAGGATTCGGAAAAACATCGGCGCAAGTGCATTAGAACAAAGGGGAATTAATTTGAGAAAGACGGCATAGATTTTGAAGAATAAATTAAGAATTTCAAAATTATGAACAAAGTCTTACTATTTTTTGCTCATAGTAATAATAGGGTATCTAGGGTAATAATAGGGTATCTGGGTATTGAGGGTGTACAATTTATAACAATAAATTATAGCGGTATATATAGTACAAATACCTATGCTTGAAAAATAATAGCTTTCAACATTCTAAATGTGTCAATTAAGATTTAAATTCAATATCCACATGTACGGCAGCACTGCTATATTAGATTTATGCACTTGTTTGGAATATTAATGCCGTTTAATTGGTTTGTTGGATCAATTTTTGAATTTTTTATTTTCACTGACACATTTTACAAAGGCAAAACCAACCGTTATAGACAATGTAAGCATTTGCACATATGCAGATATGCACATATATATTAGGGTGGATAAAAAAAAATTACTTTTTTTCGTTTGGTACTCTGAAAAATAGGTTCCTAGACACCTCTAAGAAAGCCTCTCCAAAAACCTATGAGTTTCATCATTCATAATAATTTTTTTCATTGAGTTATAAAATTCATGAGAAATAAAAAATTTTCCCAAAAATAATCAAACTTCAATCGTTAATATCTTTTAAACGTTCGGGTTTACGAAAAAATCATCATAGACCTTTTTTGTAGAGCATTCAATTTCCTACAAAATCTAAGGAACAAGATATTTTTTCAAGTAGTTGGAAGCGAGATATAAATTTTTCTGTCTGATAATAAGAAAAAATAGAAAACTGTAAGAAGGAGGACCTTCCCGTTACAATTAAGAACTCATGCTCGGAGAGGCTTTCTTAGAGGTGTCTAGGAACCTATTTTTCAGAGTACCAAACAAAAAAAAAATTTTTTGTTTTGATCCACCCTAATATATGTGTATATGTGTATATATATATCAACAGATACATAAGTTTGTGTATTATTTTTTTTTTTGTATTGAAGTTCTAATTTCTTTCGCTTTTATTTCTAGTTCACTTTCCCGCGCATAAACCTCAGCAGAGCGCCAGAACACTTTCATTTAATTAGCATTCTAGGCACATTATAGCTATTTCAACAAAAAAACGTTGGTGATTTGATTCGCTCTTCACTTAGAGTGCATGAATTCACATTTGCTATCTTCATATGCCATATACAACAACAATAAATACTTCTATTAGTAGTGAGGTGCTAAAAGTATTTATGACAACAATTTTATCTATGAATTGCTGCCGCATCCAATGTGAACTCCATTATTGTGTGTATTTAAAAATTATTTTATTTTAATTAAATTAACACTTAATAAAACTATTTTCTGATATCCATTATCTGGTGTTTTTATTGCCTTGTTATTATAATTTAATAGGCATAAACTCTAAATTCCAATATATTTGGTTTTGCATTTTTTTTTTAAATATTAACTATGAATAATAAACGTTTTATACTCTAGCAACTTGCAGGATTCAAAACCAGTGAAATACGCTAAGGAGGATCGGAATTCAAGCAATTTTATATATACATACATATTTTAT